>NW_027473725.1:0-164139 GCF_050947335.1 Megachile rotundata | reverse complement strand
ATAAGCATAATATGGCTAACAATATGAGTTAGATTGATAATACTAAGAGTAGTGAGTATAGTAATTCTCGTTCTATCGATCATATAAGCATAATATGGCTAATAATATGAGTTAGATTGACAATACTAAGAGTAGTGAGTATAGTAATTCTCGTTCTATCGATCATATAAGCATAATATGGCTAACAATATGAGTTAGATTGATAACAATAAGAGTAATAAGTATAGTAATTGTCGTCCTGTCAATCATATAAGCATAATATGGCTAATAATATGTGTTAAATTGATAATAATAAGAGTAATAGGTACAGTAATTGTCGTTCTATCGATCATTTAAGCATAATATGGCTAATAATATGAGTTAGATTGATAATACTAAGAGTAGTAAGTATAGTAATTCTCGTTCTATCGATCATATCTGCATAATGTGGTTAACAATATGAGTTAGATTGATAATAGTAAGAGTAATGTGTATAGTAATTGTCGTTCTATCGATCATATAAGCATAATATGGCTAATAATATGAGTTATATTTATAATAATAAGAGTAATAAGTATAGTAATTGTCGTTCTATCGATCATATAAGCATAATATGGTTAATAATATGAGTTAGATTGATAATAATAAGAGTAATAAGTATAGTAATTGTCATTCTATCGATCATATAAGCATAATATGGCTAATAATATGAGTTAGATTCATAATAATAAGAGTGATAAGTATAGTAATTGTCGTTCTATCGATAATATAAGCATAATATGGCTAATAATATGAGTTAGATTGATAATACTAAGAGTAGTGAGTATAGTAATTCTCGTTCTATCGATCATATAAGCATAATATGGCTAATAATATGAGTTATATTTATAATAATAAGAGTAATAAGTATAGTAATTGTCGTTCTATCGATCATATAAGCATAATATGTCTAATAATATGAGTTAGATTGATAACAATAAGAGTAATGAGTATAGTAATTGTAGTTCTATCGATCATATCTGCATAATATGGTTAATAATATGAGTTAGATTGATAATAATAAGAGTAATAAGTATAGTAGTTGTAGTTCTATTGCTCATATAAGCATAATATGGCTAATAATATGAGTTAGATTGATAATAATAAGAGTGATATGTATAGTAATTGTCGTTCTATCGATAATATAAGCATAATATGGCTAATAATATGAGTTAGATTGATAATACTAAGAGTAGTGAGTATAGTAATTCTCGTCCTATCGAACATATAAGCATAATATGGCTAATAATATGAGTTAGATTGATAACAATAAGAGTAATATATATAGTAATTGTCGTTCTATCGATCATATAAGCATAATATGGCTAATAATATGAGTTAGAGTGATAATACTAAGAGTAGTGAGTATAGTAATTTTCATTCTATCGATCATATAAGCATAATATGGCTAATAATATGAGTTAGATTGATAATAATAAGAGTAATAAGTATAGTAATTGTCGTTCTATCGATCAAATTTGCATAATATGGTTAATAATATGAGTTAGATTGATAACAGTGAGTGTAATAAGTATAGTAATTGTCGTCCTGTCAATCATATAAGCATAATATGGCTAATAATATGTGTTAAATTGATAATAATAAGTGTAATAGGTACAGTAATTGCCGTTCTATCGATCATTTAAGCATAATATGGCTAATAATATGAGTTAGATTGATAATACTAAGAGTAGTAAGTATAGTAATTCTCGTTCTATCGATCATATCTGCATAATGTGGTTAATAATATGAGTTAGATTGATAGTAGTAAGAGTAGTGTGTATAGTAATTGTCGTTCTATCGATCATATAAGCATAATATGGCTAATAATATGAGTTATATTTATAATAATAAGAGTAATAAGTATAGTAATTGTCGTTCTATCGATCATATAAGCATAATATGGTTAATAATATGAGTTAGATTGATAATAATAAGAGTAATAAGTATAGTAATTGTCATTCTATCGATCATATAAGCATAATATGGCTAATAATATGAGTTAGATTCATAATAATAAGAGTGATAAGTATAGTAATTGTCGTTCTATCGATAATATAAGCATAATATGGCTAATAATATGAGTTAGATCGATAATACTAAGAGTAGTGAGTATAGTAATTCTCGTTCTATCGATCATATAAGCATAATATGGCTAATAATATGAGTTATATTTATAATAATAAGAGTAATAAGTATAGTAATTGTCGTTCTATCGATCATATAAGCATAATATGTCTAATAATATGAGTTAGATTGATAACAATAAGAGTAATGAGTATAGTAATTGTAGTTCTATCGATCATATCTGCATAATATGGTTAATAATATGAGTTAGATTGATAATAATAAGAGTAATAAGTATAGTAGTTGTAGTTCTATTGCTCATATAAGCATAATATGGCTAATAATATGAGTTAGATTAATAATAATAAGAGTAATAAGTGTAGTAATTGTCGTTCTATCGATCATTTAAGCATAATATGGCTAATAATATGAGTTAGATTGATAATACTAAGAGTAGTGAGTATAGTAATTCTCGTTCTATCGAACATGTAAGCATAATATGGCTAATAATATGAGTTAGATTGATAACAATAAGAGTAATATGTATAGTAATTGTCGTTCTATCGATCATATAAGCATAATATGGCTAATAATATGAGTTAGAGTGATAATACTAAGAGTAGTGAGTATAGTAATTCTCATTCTATCGATCATATAAGCATAATATGGCTAATAATATGAGTTAGATTGATAATAATAAGAGTAATAAGTATAGTAATTCTCGTTCTATCGATCATATCTGCATAATGTGGTTAATAATATGAGTTAGATTGATAGTAGTAAGAGTAGTGTGTATAGTAATTGTCGTTCTATCGATCATATAAGCATAATATGGCTAATAATATGAGTTAGATTGATAATACTAAGAGTAGTAAGTATAGTAATTCTCGTTCTATCGATCATATCTGCATAATGTGGTTAATAATATGAGTTAGATTGATAGTAGTAAGAGTAGTGTGTATAGTAATTGTCGTTCTATCGATCATATAAGCATAATATGGCTAATAATATGAGTTAGATTGATAATAATAAGAGTAATAAGTATAGTAATTATCGTTCTATCGATCATTTAAGCATAATATGGCTAATAATATGAGTTAGATTGATAACAATAAAAGTAATAAGTATAGTAATTGTCGTTCTATCGATCATATCTGCATAATATGGTTAATAATATGAGTTAGATTGATAATAATAAGAGTAATAAGTATAGTAGTTGTAGTTCTATTGCTCATATAAGCATAATATGGCTAATAATATGAGTTAGATTGATAATAATAAGAGTAATAAGTGTAGTAATTGTCGTTCTATCGATCATTTAAGCATAATATGGCTAATAATATGAGTTAGATTGATAATAATAAGAGTAATAAGTGTAGTAATTGTCGTTCTATCGATCATATAAGCATAATATGGCCAATAATATAAGTTAGATTGATAATAGTAAGTGTAATAAGTATAGTAAATGTCGTTCTATCGATCAAATTTGCATAATATGGTTAATAATATGAGTTAGATTGATAACAGTGAGTGTAATAAGTATAGTAATTGTCGTCCTGTCAATCATATAAGCATAATATGGCTAATAATATGTGTTAAATTGATAATAATAAGTGTAATAGGTACAGTAATTGCCGTTCTATCGATCATTTAAGCATAATATGGCTAATAATATGAGTTAGATTGATAATACTAAGAGTAGTAAGTATAGTAATTCTCGTTCTATCGATCATATCTGCATAATGTGGTTAATAATATGAGTTAGATTGATAGTAGTAAGAGTAGTGTGTATAGTAATTGTCGTTCTATCGATCATATAAGCATAATATGGCTAATAATATGAGTTATATTTATAATAATAAGAGTAATAAGTATAGTAATTGTCGTTCTATCGATCATATAAGCATAATATGGTTAATAAAATGAGTTAGATTGATAATAATAAGAGTAATAAGTATAGTAATTGTCATTCTATCGATCATATAAGCATAATATGGCTAATAATATGAGTTAGATTCATAATAATAAGAGTGATAAGTATAGTAATTGTCGTTCTATCGATAATATAAGCATAATATGGCTAATAATATGAGTTAGATCGATAATACTAAGAGTAGTGAGTATAGTAATTCTCGTTCTATCGATCATATAAGCATAATATGGCTAATAATATGAGTTATATTTATAATAATAAGAGTAATAAGTATAGTAATTGTCGTTCTATCGATCATATAAGCATAATATGTCTAATAATATGAGTTAGATTGATAACAATAAGAGTAATGAGTATAGTAATTGTAGTGCTATCGATCATATCTGCATAATATGGTTAATAATATGAGTTAGATTGATAATAATAAGAGTAATAAGTATAGTAGTTGTAGTTCTATTGCTCATATAAGCATAATATGGCTAATAATATGAGTTAGATTGATAATAATAAGAGTAATAAGTGTAGTAATTGTCGTTCTATCGATCATTTAAGCATAATATGGCTAATAATATGAGTTAGATTGATAATACTAAGAGTAGTGAGTATAGTAATTCTCGTTCTATCGAACATATAAGCATAATATGGCTAATAATATGAGTTAGATTGATAACAATAAGAGTAATATGTATAGTAATTGTCGTTCTATCGATCATATAAGCATAATATGGCTAATAATATGAGTTAGAGTGATAATACTAAGAGTAGTGAGTATAGTAATTCTCATTCTATCGATCATATAAGCATAATATGGCTAATAATATGAGTTAGATTGATAATAATAAGAGTAATAAGTATAGTAATTGTCGTTCTATCGATCAAATTTGCATAATATGGTTAATAATATGAGTTAGATTGATAACAGTGAGTGTAATAAGTATAGTAATTGTCGTCCTGTCAATCATATAAGCATAATATGGCTAATAATATGAGTTAAATTGATAATAGTAAGAGTAATAGGTACAGTAATTGTCGTTCTATCGATCATTTAAGCATAATATGGCTAATAATATGAGTTAGATTGATAATACTAAGAGTAGTGTGTATAGTAATTCTCGTTCTATCGATCATATAAGCATAATATGGCTAATAATATGAGTTAGATTGACAATACTAAGAGTAGTGAGTATAGTAATTCTCGTTCTATCGATCATATAAGCATAATATGGCTAACAATATGAGTTAGATTGATAACAATAAGAGTAATAAGTATAGTAATTGTCGTCCTGTCAACCATATAAGCATAATATGGCTAATAATATGTGTTAAATTGATAATAATAAGAGTAATAGGTACAGTAATTGTCGTTCTATCGATCATTTAAGCATAATATGGCTAATAATATGAGTTAGATTGATAATACTAAGAGTAGTAAGTATAGTAATTCTCGTTCTATCGATCATATCTGCATAATGTGGTTAACAATATGAGTTAGATTGATAATAGTAAGAGTAATGTGTATAGTAATTGTCGTTCTATCGATCATATAAGCATAATATGGCTAATAATATGAGTTATATTTATAATAATAAGAGTAATAAGTATAGTAATTGTCGTTCTATCGATCATATAAGCATAATATGGTTAATAATATGAGTTAGATTGATAATAATAAGAGTAATAAGTATAGTAATTGTCATTCTATCGATCATATAAGCATAATATGGCTAATAATATGAGTTAGATTCATAATAATAAGAGTGATAAGTATAGTAATTGTCGTTCTATCGATAATATAAGCATAATATGGCTAATAATATGAGTTAGATCGATAATACTAAGAGTAGTGAGTATAGTAATTCTCGTTCTATCGATCATATAAGCATAATATGGCTAATAATATGAGTTATATTTATAATAATAAGAGTAATAAGTATAGTAATTGTCGTTCTATCGATCATATAAGCATAATATGTCTAATAATATGAGTTAGATTGATAACAATAAGAGTAATGAGTATAGTAATTGTAGTTCTATCGATCATATCTGCATAATATGGTTAATAATATGAGTTAGATTGATAATAATAAGAGTAATAAGTATAGTAGTTGTAGTTCTATTGCTCATATAAGCATAATATGGCTAATAATATGAGTTAGATTGATAATAATAAGAGTAATAAGTGTAGTAATTGTCGTTCTATCGATCATTTAAGCATAATATGGCTAATAATATGAGTTAGATTGATAATACTAAGAGTAGTGAGTATAGTAATTCTCGTTCTATCGAACATGTAAGCATAATATGGCTAATAATATGAGTTAGATTGATAACAATAAGAGTAATATGTATAGTAATTGTCGTTCTATCGATCATATAAGCATAATATGGCTAATAATATGAGTTAGAGTGATAATACTAAGAGTAGTGAGTATAGTAATTCTCATTCTATCGATCATATAAGCATAATATGGCTAATAATATGAGTTAGATTGATAATAATAAGAGTAATAAGTATAGTAATTCTCGTTCTATCGATCATATCTGCATAATGTGGTTAATAATATGAGTTAGATTGATAGTAGTAAGAGTAGTGTGTATAGTAATTGTCGTTCTATCGATCATATAAGCGTAATATGGCTAATAATATGAGTTAGATTGATAATACTAAGAGTAGTAAGTATAGTAATTCTCGTTCTATCGATCATATCTGCATAATGTGGTTAATAATATGAGTTAGATTGATAGTAGTAAGAGTAGTGTGTATAGTAATTGTCGTTCTATCGATCATATAAGCATATTATGGCTAATAATATGAGTTAGATTGATAATAATAAGAGTAATAAGTATAGTAATTATCGTTCTATCGATCATTTAAGCATAATATGGCTAATAATATGAGTTAGATTGATAACAATAAAAGTAATAAGTATAGTAATTGTCGTTCTATCGATCATATCTGCATAATATGGTTAATAATATGAGTTAGATTGATAATAATAAGAGTAATAAGTATAGTAGTTATAGTTCTATTGCTCATATAAGCATAATATGGCTAATAATATGAGTTAGATTGATAATAATAAGAGTAATAAGTGTAGTAATTGTCGTTCTATCGATCATTTAAGCATAATATGGCTAATAATATGAGTTAGATTGATAATAATAAGAGTAATAAGTGTAGTAATTGTCGTTCTATCGATCATATAAGCATAATATGGCCAATAATATAAGTTAGATTGATAATAGTAAGTGTAATAAGTATAGTAAATGTCGTTCTATCGATCAAATTTGCATAATATGGTTAATAATATGAGTTAGATTGATAACAGTGAGTGTAATAAGTATAGTAATTGTCGTCCTGTCAATCATATAAGCATAATATGGCTAATAATATGTGTTAAATTGATAATAATAAGTGTAATAGGTACAGTAATTGCCGTTCTATCGATCATTTAAGCATAATATGGCTAATAATATGAGTTAGATTGATAATACTAAGAGTAGTAAGTATAGTAATTCTCGTTCTATCGATCATATCTGCATAATGTAGTTAATAATATGAGTTAGATTGATAGTAGTAAGAGTAGTGTGTATAGTAATTGTCGTTCTATCGATCATATAAGCATAATATGGCTAATAATATGAGTTATATTTATAATAATAAGAGTAATAAGTATAGTAATTGTCGTTCTATCGATCATATAAGCATAATATGGTTAATAAAATGAGTTAGATTGATAATAATAAGAGTAATAAGTATAGTAATTGTCATTCTATCGATCATATAAGCATAATATGGCTAATAATATGAGTTAGATTCATAATAATAAGAGTGATAAGTATAGTAATTGTCGTTCTATCGATAATATAAGCATAATATGGCTAATAATATGAGTTAGATCGATAATACTAAGAGTAGTGAGTATAGTAATTCTCGTTCTATCGATCATATAAGCATAATATGGCTAATAATATGAGTTATATTTATAATAATAAGAGTAATAAGTATAGTAATTGTCGTTCTATCGATCATATAAGCATAATATGTCTAATAATATGAGTTAGATTGATAACAATAAGAGTAATGAGTATAGTAATTGTAGTTCTATCGATCATATCTGCATAATATGGTTAATAATATGAGTTAGATTGATAATAATAAGAGTAATAAGTATAGTAGTTGTAGTTCTATTGCTCATATAAGCATAATATGGCTAATAATATGAGTTAGATTGATAATAATAAGAGTAATAAGTGTAGTAATTGTCGTTCTATCGATCATTTAAGCATAATATGGCTAATAATATGAGTTAGATTGATAATACTAAGAGTAGTGAGTATAGTAATTCTCGTTCTATCGAACATATAAGCATAATATGGCTAATAATATGAGTTAGATTGATAACAATAAGAGTAATATGTATAGTAATTGTCGTTCTATCGATCATATAAGCATAATATGGCTAATAATATGAGTTAGAGTGATAATACTAAGAGTAGTGAGTATAGTAATTCTCATTCTATCGATCATATAAGCATAATATGGCTAATAATATGAGTTAGATTGATAATAATAAGAGTAATAAGTATAGTAATTGTCGTTCTATCGATCAAATTTGCATAATATGGTTAATAATATGAGTTAGATTGATAACAGTGAGTGTAATAAGTATAGTAATTGTCGTCCTGTCAATCATATAAGCATAATATGGCTAATAATATGAGTTAAATTGATAATAGTAAGAGTAATAGGTACAGTAATTGTCGTTCTATCGATCATTTAAGCATAATATGGCTAATAATATGAGTTAGATTGATAATACTAAGAGTAGTGAGTATAGTAATTCTCGTTCTATCGATCATATAAGCATAATATGGCTAATAATATGAGTTAGATTGACAATACTAAGAGTAGTGAGTATAGTAATTCTCGTTCTATCGATCATATAAGCATAATATGGCTAACAATATGAGTTAGATTGATAACAATAAGAGTAATAAGTATAGTAATTGTCGTCCTGTCAATCATATAAGCATAATATGGCTAATAATATGTGTTAAATTGATAATAATAAGAGTAATAGGTACAGTAATTGTCGTTCTATCGATCATTTAAGCATAATATGGCTAATAATATGAGTTAGATTGATAATACTAAGAGTAGTAAGTATAGTAATTCTCGTTCTATCGATCATATCTGCATAATGTGGTTAACAATATGGGTTAGATTGATAATAGTAAGAGTAATGTGTATAGTAATTGTCGTTCTATCGATCATATAAGCATAATATGGCTAATAATATGAGTTATATTTATAATAATAAGAGTAATAAGTATAGTAATTGTCGTTCTATCGATCATATAAGCATAATATGGTTAATAATATGAGTTAGATTGATAATAATAAGAGTAATAAGTATAGTAATTGTCATTCTATCGATCATATAAGCATAATATGGCTAATAATATGAGTTAGATTCATAATAATAAGAGTGATAAGTATAGTAATTGTCGTTCTATCGATAATATAAGCATAATATGGCTAATAATATGAGTTAGATTGATAATACTAAGAGTAGTGAGTATAGTAATTCTCGTTCTATCGATCATATAAGCATAATATGGCTAATAATATGAGTTATATTTATAATAATAAGAGTAATAAGTATAGTAATTGTCGTTCTATCGATCATATAAGCATAATATGTCTAATAATATGAGTTAGATTGATAACAATAAGAGTAATGAGTATAGTAATTGTAGTTCTATCGATCATATCTGCATAATATGGTTAATAATATGAGTTAGATTGATAATAATAAGAGTAATAAGTATAGTAGTTGTAGTTCTATTGCTCATATAAGCATAATATGGCTAATAATATGAGTTAGATTGATAATAATAAGAGTGATAAGTATAGTAATTGTCGTTCTATCGATAATATAAGCATAATATGGCTAATAATATGAGTTAGATTGATAATACTAAGAGTAGTGAGTATAGTAATTCTCGTCCTATCGAACATATAAGCATAATATGGCTAATAATATGAGTTAGATTGATAACAATAAGAGTAATATATATAGTAATTGTCGTTCTATCGATCATATAAGCATAATATGGCTAATAATATGAGTTAGAGTGATAATACTAAGAGTAGTGAGTATAGTAATTCTCATTCTATCGATCATATAAGCATAATATGGCTAATAATATGAGTTAGATTGATAATAATAAGAGTAATAAGTATAGTAATTGTCGTTCTATCGATCAAATTTGCATAATATGGTTAATAATATGAGTTAGATTGATAACAGTGAGTGTAATAAGTATAGTAATTGTCGTCCTGTCAATCATATAAGCATAATATGGCTAATAATATGAGTTAAATTGATAATAATAAGAGTAATCGGTACAGTAATTGTCGTTCTATCGATCATTTAAGCATAATATGGCTAATAATATGAGTTAGATTGATAATACTAAGAGTAGTGAGTATAGTAATTCTCGTTCTATCGATCATATAAGCATAATATGGCTAATAATATGAGTTAGATTGACAATACTAAGAGTAGTGAGTATAGTAATTCTCGTTCTATCGATCATATAAGCATAATATGGCTAACAATATGAGTTAGATTGATAATACTAAGAGTAGTGAGTATAGTAATTCTCGTTCTATCGATCATATAAGCATAATATGGCTAATAATATGAGTTAGATTGACAATACTAAGAGTAGTGAGTATAGTAATTCTCGTTCTATCGATCATATAAGCATAATATGGCTAACAATATGAGTTAGATTGATAACAATAAGAGTAATAAGTATAGTAATTGTCGTCCTGTCAATCATATAAGCATAATATGGCTAATAATATGTGTTAAATTGATAATAATAAGAGTAATAGGTACAGTAATTGTCGTTCTATCGATCATTTAAGCATAATATGGCTAATAATATGAGTTAGATTGATAATACTAAGAGTAGTAAGTATAGTAATTCTCGTTCTATCGATCATATCTGCATAATGTGGTTAACAATATGAGTTAGATTGATAATAGTAAGAGTAATGTGTATAGTAATTGTCGTTCTATCGATCATATAAGCATAATATGGCTAATAATATGAGTTATATTTATAATAATAAGAGTAATAAGTATAGTAATTGTCGTTCTATCGATCATATAAGCATAATATGGTTAATAATATGAGTTAGATTGATAATAATAAGAGTAATAAGTATAGTAATTGTCATTCTATCGATCATATAAGCATAATATGGCTAATAATATGAGTTAGATTCATAATAATAAGAGTGATAAGTATAGTAATTGTCGTTCTATCGATAATATAAGCATAATATGGCTAATAATATGAGTTAGATTGATAATACTAAGAGTAGTGAGTATAGTAATTCTCGTTCTATCGATCATATAAGCATAATATGGCTAATAATATGAGTTATATTTATAATAATAAGAGTAATAAGTATAGTAATTGTCGTTCTATCGATCATATAAGCATAATATGTCTAATAATATGAGTTAGATTGATAACAATAAGAGTAATGAGTATAGTAATTGTAGTTCTATCGATCATATCTGCATAATATGGTTAATAATATGAGTTAGATTGATAATAATAAGAGTAATAAGTATAGTAGTTGTAGTTCTATTGCTCATATAAGCATAATATGGCTAATAATATGAGTTAGATTGATAATAATAAGAGTGATATGTATAGTAATTGTCGTTCTATCGATAATATAAGCATAATATGGCTAATAATATGAGTTAGATTGATAATACTAAGAGTAGTGAGTATAGTAATTCTCGTCCTATCGAACATATAAGCATAATATGGCTAATAATATGAGTTAGATTGATAACAATAAGAGTAATATATATAGTAATTGTCGTTCTATCGATCATATAAGCATAATATGGCTAATAATATGAGTTAGAGTGATAATACTAAGAGTAGTGAGTATAGTAATTTTCATTCTATCGATCATATAAGCATAATATGGCTAATAATATGAGTTAGATTGATAATAATAAGAGTAATAAGTATAGTAATTGTCGTTCTATCGATCAAATTTGCATAATATGGTTAATAATATGAGTTAGATTGATAACAGTGAGTGTAATAAGTATAGTAATTGTCGTCCTGTCAATCATATAAGCATAATATGGCTAATAATATGAGTTAAATTGATAATAATAAGAGTAATAGGTACAGTAATTGTCGTTCTATCGATCATTTAAGCATAATATGGCTAATAATATGAGTTAGATTGATAATACTAAGAGTAGTGAGTATAGTAATTCTCGTTCTATCGATCATATAAGCATAATATGGCTAATAATATGAGTTAGATTGACAATACTAAGAGTAGTGAGTATAGTAATTCTCGTTCTATCGATCATATAAGCATAATATGGCTAACAATATGAGTTAGATTGATAATACTAAGAGTAGTGAGTATAGTAATTCTCGTTCTATCGATCATATAAGCATAATATGGCTAATAATATGAGTTAGATTGACAATACTAAGAGTAGTGAGTATAGTAATTCTCGTTCTATCGATCATATAAGCATAATATGGCTAACAATATGAGTTAGATTGATAACAATAAGAGTAATAAGTATAGTAATTGTCGTCCTGTCAATCATATAAGCATAATATGGCTAATAATATGTGTTAAATTGATAATAATAAGAGTAATAGGTACAGTAATTGTCATTCTATCGATCATATAAGCATAATATGGCTAATAATATGAGTTAGATTCATAATAATAAGAGTGATAAGTATAGTAATTGTCGTTCTATCGATCATTTAAGCATAATATGGCTAATAATATGAGTTAGGTTGATAATAATAAGATTAATATGTATAGTGATTGTCGTTCTATCGATCAAATTTGCATAATATGGTTAATAATATGAGTTAGATTGATAACAGTGAGTGTAATAAGAATAGTAATTGTCGTCCTGTCAATCAAATAAGCATAATATGGCTAATAATATGAGTTAAATTGATAATAATAAGAGTAACAGCTACAGCAATTGTCGTTCTATCGATCATTTAAGCATAATATGGCTAATAATATGAGTTAGATTGATAATACTAAGAGTAGTGAATATAGTAATTCTCGATCTATCGATCATATCTGCATAATATGGCTAATAATATGAGTTAGATTCATAATAATAAGAGTGATAAGTATAGTAATTGTCGTTCTATCGATAATATAAGCATAATATGGCTAATAATATGAGTTAGATTGATAATACTAAGACTAGTGAGTATAGTAATTCTCGTTCTATCGATCATATAAGCATAATATGGCTAATAATATGAGTTATATTTATAATAATAAGAGTAATAAGTATAGTAATTGTCGTTCTATCGATCATATAAGCATAATATGTCTAATAATATGAGTTAGATTGATAACAATAAGAGTAATGAGTATAGTAATTGTAGTTCTATCGATGATATCTGCATAATATGGTTAATAATATGAGTTAGATTGATAATAATAAGAGTAATAAGTATAGTGGTTGTAGTTCTATTGCTCATATAAGCATAATATGGCTAATAATATGAGTTACATTGATAACAATAAGAGTAATAAGTATAGTAATTGTCGTTCTATCGATCATATAAGCATAATATGGCTAATAATATGAGTTAGAGTGATAATACTAAGAGTAGTGAGTATAGTAATTCTCGTTCTATCGAACATATAAGCATAATATGGCTAATAATATGAGTTAGATTGATAACAATAAGAGTAATATGTATATTAATTGTCGTTCTATCGATCATATAAGCATAATATGGCTAATAATATGAGTTAGAGTGATAATACTAAGAGTAGTGAGTATAGTAATTCTCATTCTATCGATCATATAAGCATAATATGGCTAATAATATGAGTTAGATTGATAATAATAAGAGTAATAAGTATAGTAATTGTCGTTCTATCGATCAAATTTGCATAATATGGTTAATAATATGAGTTAGATTGATAACAGTGAGTGTAATAAGTATAGTAATTGTCGTCCTGTCAATCATATAAGCATAATATGGCTAATAATATGAGTTAAATTGATAATAATAAGAGTAATAGGTACAGTAATTGTCGTTCTATCGATCATTTAAGCATAATATGGCTAATAATATGAGCTAGATTGATAATACTAAGAGTAGTGAGTATAGTAATTCTCGTTCTATCGATCATATAAGCATAATATGGCTAATAATATGAGTTAGATTGACAATACTAAGAGTAGTGAGTATAGTAATTCTCGTTCTATCGATCATATAAGCATAATATGGCTAACAATATGAGTTAGATTGATAACAATAAGAGTAATAAGTATAGTAATTGTCGTTCTATCGATCATATAAGCATAATATGGCTAATAATATGAGTTAGATTGATAATACTAAGAGTAGTGAGTATAGTAATTCTCGTTCTATCGATCATATAAGCATAATATGGCTAAAAATATGAGTTAGATTGATAACAATAAGAGTAATAAGTATAGTAATTGTCGTTCTATCGATCATATAAGCATAATATGGCTAATAATGTGAGTTAGAGTGATAATACTAACAGTAGTGAGTATAGTAATTCTCATTCTATCGATCATATAAGCATAATATGGCTAATAATATGAGTTACATTGATAATAATAAGAGTAATGAGTATAGTAATTGTCGTTCTATCGATATTATAAGCATAATATTGTTAATAATATGAGTTAGATTGATAATAATACGAGTAATAAGTATAGTAATTGTCGTTCTATCGATCATTTAAGCATAATATGGCTAATAATATGAGTTAGGTTGATAATAATAAGATTAATATGTATAGTGATTGTCGTTCTATCGATCAAATTTGCATAATATGGTTAATAATATGAGTTAGATTGATAACAGTGAGTGTAATAAATATAGTAGTTGTCGTTCTGTCGATCATATAAGCATAATACGTCTAATAATATGAGTTAGGCTGATAATAATAAGAGTAATAGGTATAGTAAATGTCGTGCTATCGATCATATCTGCATGATATGGTTAATAATATGAGTTAGATTGATAATAGTGAGTGTAATAAATATAGTAATTGTCGTTCTATCGATCATATAAGCATAATATGGCTAATAATATGAGTTAGATTGATAATAATAAGAGTAATAAGTATAATAATTATCGTTCTATCGATCATTTAAGCATAATATGGCTAATAATATGAGTTAGACTGATAACAATAAGAGTAATAAGTATAGTAATTGTCGTTCTATCGATCATGTAAGCATAATATGGCTAATAATATGAGTTAGAGTGATAATACTAAGAGTAGTGAGTATAGTAATTCTCATTCTATCGATCATATAAGCATAATATGGCTAATAATATGAGTTAGATTGATAATAATAAGAGTAATGAGTTTAGTGATTGTCGTTCTATCGATCAAATTTGCATAATATGGTTAATAATATGAGTTAGATTGATAACAGTGAGTGTAATAAGTATAGTAATTGTCGTCCTGTCAATCACATAAGAATAATATGGCTAATAATATGAGTTAAATTGATAATAATAAGAGTAATAGGTACAGTAAATGTCGTGCTATCGATCATATCTGCATGATATGGTTAATAATATGAGTTAGATTGATAATAGTGAGTGTAATAAATATAGTAATTGTCGTTCTATCGATCATATAAGCATAATATGGCTAATAATATGAGTTAGATTGATAATAATAAGAGTAATAAGTATAATAATTATCGTTCTATCGATCATTTAAGCATAATATGGCTAATAATATGAGTTAGATTGATAACAATAAGAGTAATAAGTATAGTAATTGTCGTTCTATCGATCATGTAAGCATAATATGGCTAATAATATGAGTTAGAGTGATAATACTAAGAGTAGTGAGTATAGTAATTCTCATTCTATCGATCATATAAGCATAATATGGCTAATAATATGAGTTAGATTGATAATTATAAGAGTAATGAGTTTAGTGATTGTCGTTCTATCGATCAAATTTGCATAATATGGTTAATAATATGAGTTAGATTGACAACAGTGAGTGTAATAAGTATAGTAATTGTCGTCCTGTCAATCATATAAGCATAATATGGCTAATAATATGAGTTAAATTGATAATAATAAGAGTAATAGGTACAGTAATTGTCGTTCTATCGATCATTTAAGCATAATATGGCTAATAATATGAGTTAGATTGATAATACTAAGAGTAGTGAGTATAGTAATTCTCGTTCTATCGATCATATAAGCATAATATGGCTAATAATATGAGTTAGATTGACAATACTAAGAGTAGTGAGTATAGTAATTCTCGTTCTATCGATCATATAAGCATAATATGGCTAACAATATGAGTTAGATTGATAATACTAAGAGTAGTGAGTATAGTAATTCTCGTTCTATCGATCATATAAGCATAATATGGCTAACAATATGAGTTAGATTGATAACAATAAGAGTAATAAGTATAGTAATTGTCGTCCTGTCAATCATATAAGCATAATATGGCTAATAATATGTGTTAAATTGATAATAATAAGAGTAATAGGTACAGTAATTGTCGTTCTATCGATCATTTAAGCATAATATGGCTAATAATATGAGTTAGATTGATAACAGTGAGTGTAATAAATATAGTAGTTGTCGTTCTGTCGATCATATAAGCATAATACGTCTAATAATATGAGTTAGGCTGATAATAATAAGAGTAATAGGTATAGTAAATGTCGTGCTATCGATCATATCTGCATGATATGGTTAATAATATGAGTTAGATTGATAATAGTGAGTGTAATAAATATAGTAATTGTCGTTCTATCGATCATATAAGCATAATATGGCTAATAATATGAGTTAGATTGATAATAATAAGAGTAATAAGTATAATAATTATCGTTCTATCGATCATTTAAGCATAATATGGCTAATAATATGAGTTAGATTGATAACAATAAGAGTAATAAGTATAGTAATTGTCGTTCTATCGATCATGTAAGCATAATATGGCTAATAATATGAGTTAGAGTGATAATACTAAGAGTAGTGAGTATAGTAATTCTCATTCTATCGATCATATAAGCATAATATGGCTAATAATATGAGTTAGATTGATAATAATAAGAGTAATGAGTTTAGTGGTTGTCGTTCTATCGATCAAATTTGCATAATATGGTTAATAATATGAGTTAGATTGATAACAGTGAGTTTAATAAGTATAGTAATTGTCGTCCTGTCAATCATATAAGCATAATATGGCTAATAATATGAGTTAAATTGATAATAATAAGAGTAATAGGTACAGTAAATGTCGTGCTATCGATCATATCTGCATGATATGGTTAATAATATGAGTTAGATTGATAATAGTGAGTGTAATAAATATAGTAATTGTCGTTCTATCGATCATATAAGCATAATATGGCTAATAATATGAGTTAGATTGATAATAATAAGAGTAATAAGTATAATAATTATCGTTCTATCGATCATTTAAGCATAATATGGCTAATAATATGAGTTAGATTGATAACAATAAGAGTAATAAGTATAGTAATTGTCGTTCTATCGATCATGTAAGCATAATATGGCTAATAATATGAGTTAGAGTGATAATACTAAGAGTAGTGAGTATAGTAATTCTCATTCTATCGATCATATAAGCATAATATGGCTAATAATATGAGTTAGATTGATAATAATAAGAGTAATGAGTTTAGTGATTGTCGTTCTATCGATCAAATTTGCATAATATGGTTAATAATATGAGTTAGATTGATAACAGTGAGTGTAATAAGTATAGTAATTGTCGTCCTGTCAATCATATAAGCATAATATGGCTAATAATATGAGTTAAATTGATAATAATAAGAGTAATAGCTACAGCAATTGTCGTTCTATCGATCATTTAAGCATAATATGGCTAATAATATGAGTTAGATTGATAATACTAAGAGTAGTGAATATAGTAATTCTCGATCTATCGATCATATCTGCATAATATGGCTAATAATATGAGTTAGATTCATAATAATAAGAGTGATAAGTATAGTAATTGTCGTTCTATCGATAATATAAGCATAATATGGCTAATAATATGAGTTAGATTGATAATACTAAGACTAGTGAGTATAGTAATTCTCGTTCTATCGATCATATAAGCATAATATGGCTAATAATATGAGTTATATTTATAATAATAAGAGTAATAAGTATAGTAATTGTCGTTCTATCGATCATATAAGCATAATATGTCTAATAATATGAGTTAGATTGATAACAATAAGAGTAATGAGTATAGTAATTGTAGTTCTATCGATGATATCTGCATAATATGGTTAATAATATGAGTTAGATTGATAATAATAAGAGTAATAAGTATAGTGGTTGTAGTTCTATTGCTCATATAAGCATAATATGGCTAATAATATGAGTTACATTGATAACAATAAGAGTAATAAGTATAGTAATTGTCGTTCTATCGATCATATAAGCATAATATGGCTAATAATATGAGTTAGAGTGATAATACTAAGAGTAGTGGGTATAGTAATTCTCATTCTATCGATCATATAAGCATAATAAGGCTAATAATATGAGTCAGATTGATAACAATAAGAGTAATGAGTATAGTAATTGTAGTTCTATCGATCATTTAAGCATAATATGGCTAATAATATGAGTTAGAGTGATAATACTAAGAGTAGTGAGTATAGTAATTCTCATTCTATCGATCATATAAGCATAATATGGCTAATAATATGAGTTAGATTGATAATAATAAGAGTAATAAGTATAGTAATTGTCGTTCTATCGATCAAATTTGCATAATATGGTTAATAATATGAGTTAGATTGATAACAGTGAGTGTAATAAGTATAGTAATTGTCGTCCTGTCAATCATATAAGCATAATATGGCTAATAATATGAGTTAAATTGATAATAATAAGAGTAATAGGTACAGTAATTGTCGTTCTATCGATCATTTAAGCATAATATGGCTAATAATATGAGTTAGATTGATAATACTAAGAGTAGTGAGTATAGTAATTCTCGTTCTATCGATCATATAAGCATAATATGGCTAATAATATGAGTTAGATTGACAATACTAAGAGTAGTGAGTATAGTAATTCTCGTTCTATCGATCATATAAGCATAATATGGCTAACAATATGAGTTAGATTGATAACAATAAGAGTAATAAGTATAGTAATTGTCGTTCTATCGATCATATAAGCATAATATGGCTAACAATATGAGTTAGATTGATAACAATAAGAGTAATAAGTATAGTAATTGTCGTTCTATCGATCATATAAGCATAATATGGCTAATAATATGAGTTAGAGCGATAATACTAAGAGTAGTGAGTATAGTAATTCTCATTCTATCGATCATATAAGCATAATATGGCTAATAATATGAGTTAGATTGATAATAATAAGAGTAATAAGTATAGTAATTGTCGTTCTATCGATCAAATTTGCATAATATGGTTAATAATATGAGTTAGATTGATAACAGTGAGTGTAATAAGTATAGTAATTGTCGTCCTGTCAATCATATAAGCATAATATGGCTAATAATATGAGTTAGAGTGATAATACTAAGAGTAGTGAGTATAGTAATTCTCATTCTATCGATCATATAAGCATAATATGGCTAATAATATGAGTTAGATTGATAATAATAAGAGTAATGAGTTTAGTGATTGTCGTTCTATCGATCAAATTTGCATAATATGGTTAATAATATGAGTTAGATTGATAACAGTGAGTGTAATAAGTATAGTAATTGTCGTCCTGTCAATCATATAAGCATAATATGGCTAATAATATGAGTTAAATTGATAATAATAAGAGTAATAGGTACAGTAATTGTCGTTCTATCGATCATTTAAGCATAATATGGCTAATAATATGAGTTAGATTGATAACAATAAGAGTAATATGTATAGTAATTGTCGTTCTATCGATCATATAAGCATAATATGGCTAATAATATGAGTTAGAGTGATAATACTAAGAGTAGTGAGTATAGTAATTCTCATTCTATCGATCATATAAGCATAATATGGCTAATAATATGAGTTAGATTGATAATAATAAGAGTAATAATTATAGTAATTGTCGTTCTATCGAACATATAAGCATAATATGGCTAATAATATGAGTTAGATTGATAACAATAAGAGTAATAAGTATAGTAATTGTCGTTCTATCGATCATGTAAGCATAATATGGCTAATAATATGAGTTAGAGTGATAATACTAAGAGTAGTGAGTATAGTAATTCTCATTCTATCGATCATATAAGCATAATATGGCTAATAATATGAGTTAGATTGATAATTATAAGAGTAATGAGTTTAGTGATTGTCGTTCTATCGATCAAATTTGCATAATATGGTTAATAATATGAGTTAGATTGACAACAGTGAGTGTAATAAGTATAGTAATTGTCGTCCTGTCAATCATATAAGCATAATATGGCTAATAATATGAGTTAAATTGATAATAATAAGAGTAATAGGTACAGTAATTGTCGTTCTATCGATCATTTAAGCATAATATGGCTAATAATATGAGTTAGATTGATAATACTAAGAGTAGTGAGTATAGTAATTCTCGATCTATCGATCATATCTGCATAATATGGCTAATAATATGAGTTAGATTCATAATAATAAGAGTGATAAGTATAGTAATTGTCGTTCTATCGATCATTTAAGCATAATATGGCTAATAATATGAGTTAGATTGATAATACGAAGAGTAGTGAGTATAGTAATTCTCGTTCTATCGAATATATAAGCATAATATGGCTAATAATATGAGTTAGATTGATAACAATAAGAGTAATAAGTATAGTAATTGTCGTTCTATCGATCATTTAAGCATAATATGGCTAATAATATGAGTTAGGTTGATAATAATAAGATTAATATGTATAGTGATTGTCGTTCTATCGATCAAATTTGCATAATATGGTTAATAATATGAGTTAGATTGATAACAGTGAGTGTAATAAATATAGTAGTTGTCGTTCTGTCGATCATATAAGCATAATACGTCTAATAATATGAGTTAGGCTGATAATAATAAGAGTAATAGGTATAGTAAATGTCGTGCTATCGATCATATCTGCATGATATGGTTAATAATATGAGTTAGATTGATAATAGTGAGTGTAATAAATATAGTAATTGTCGTTCTATCGATCATATAAGCATAATATGGCTAATAATATGAGTTAGATTGATAATAATAAGAGTAATAAGAATAATAATTATCGTTCTATCGATCATTTAAGCATAATATGGCTAATAATATGAGTTAGATTGATAACAATAAGAGTAATAAGTATAGTAATTGTCGTTCTATCGATCATGTAAGCATAATATGGCTAATAATATGAGTTAGAGTGATAATACTAAGAGTAGTGAGTATAGTAATTCTCATTCTATCGATCATATAAGCATAATATGGCTAATAATATGAGTTAGATTGATAACAATAAGAGTAATGAGTTTAGTGGTTGTCGTTCTATCGATCAAATTTGCATAATATGGTTAATAATATGAGTTAGATTGATAACAGTGAGTTTAATAAGTATAGTAATTGTCGTCCTGTCAATCATATAAGCATAATATGGCTAATAATATGAGTTAAATTGATAATAATAAGAGTAATAGGTACAGTAAATGTCGTGCTATCGATCATATCTGCATGATATGGTTAATAATATGAGTTAGATTGATAATAGTGAGTGTAATAAGTATAGTAATTGTCGTTCTATCGATCATGTAAGCATAATATGGCTAATAATATGAGTTAGAGTGATAATACTAAGAGTAGTGAGTATAGTAATTCTCATTCTATCGATCATATAAGCATAATATGGCTAATAATATGAGTTAGATTGATAATAATAAGAGTAATGAGTTTAGTGATTGTCGTTCTATCGATCAAATTTGCATAATATGGTTAATAATATGAGTTAGATTGATAACAGTGAGTGTAATAAGTATAGTAATTGTCGTCCTGTCAATCATATAAGCATAATATGGCTAATAATATGAGTTAAATTGATAATAATAAGAGTAATAGGTACAGTAATTGTCGTTCTATCGATCATTTAAGCATAATATGGCTAATAATATGAGTTAGATTGATAATACTAAGAGTAGTGAGTATAGTAATTCTCGATCTATCGATCATATCTGCATAATATGGCTAATAATATGAGTTAGATTCATAATAATAAGAGTGATAAGTATAGTAATTGTCGTTCTATCGATAATATAAGCATAATATGGCTAATAATATGAGTTAGATTGATAATACTAAGAGTAGTGAGTATAGTAATTCTCGTTCTATCGAACATATAAGCATAATATGGCTAATAATATGAGTTAGATTGATAACAATAAGAGTAATATGTATAGTAATTGTCGTTCTATCGATCATATAAGCATAATATGGCTAATAATATGAGTTAGAGTGATAATACTAAGAGTAGTGAGTATAGTAATTCTCATTCTATCGATCATATAAGCATAATATGGCTAATAATATGAGTTAGATTGATAATAATAAGAGTAATAATTATAGTAATTGTCGTTCTATCGATCAAATTTGCATAATATGGTTAATAATATGAGTTAGATTGATAACAGTGAGTGTAATAAGTATAGTAATTGTCGTCCTGTCAATCATATAAGCATAATATGGCTAATAATATGAGTTAGGCTGATAATAATAAGAGTAATAGGTATAGTAAATGTCGTGCTATCGATCATATCTGCATGATATGGTTAATAATATGAGTTAGATTGATAATAGTGAGTGTAATAAATATAGTAATTGTCGTTCTATCGATCATATAAGCATAATATGGCTAATAATATGAGTTAGATTGATAATAATAAGAGTAATAAGTATAATAATTATCGTTCTATCGATCATTTAAGCATAATATGGCTAATAATATGAGTTAGACTGATAACAATAAGAGTAATAAGTATAGTAATTGTCGTTCTATCGATCATGTAAGCATAATATGGCTAATAATATGAGTTAGAGTGATAATACTAAGAGTAGTGAGTATAGTAATTCTCATTCTATCGATCATATAAGCATAATATGGCTAATAATATGAGTTAGATTGATAATAATAAGAGTAATGAGTTTAGTGATTGTCGTTCTATCGATCAAATTTGCATAATATGGTTAATAATATGAGTTAGATTGATAACAGTGAGTGTAATAAGTATAGTAATTGTCGTCCTGTCAATCATATAAGAATAATATGGCTAATAATATGAGTTAAATTGATAATAATAAGAGTAATAGGTACAGTAAATGTCGTGCTATCGATCATATCTGCATGATATGGTTAATAATATGAGTTAGATTGATAATAGTGAGTGTAATAAATATAGTAATTGTCGTTCTATCGATCATATAAGCATAATATGGCTAATAATATGAGTTAGATTGATAATAATAAGAGTAATAAGTATAATAATTATCGTTCTATCGATCATTTAAGCATAATATGGCTAATAATATGAGTTAGATTGATAACAATAAGAGTAATAAGTATAGTAATTGTCGTTCTATCGATCATGTAAGCATAATATGGCTAATAATATGAGTTAGAGTGATAATACTAAGAGTAGTGAGTATAGTAATTCTCATTCTATCGATCATATAAGCATAATATGGCTAATAATATGAGTTAGATTGATAATTATAAGAGTAATGAGTTTAGTGATTGTCGTTCTATCGATCAAATTTGCATAATATGGTTAATAATATGAGTTAGATTGACAACAGTGAGTGTAATAAGTATAGTAATTGTCGTCCTGTCAATCATATAAGCATAATATGGCTAATAATATGAGTTAAATTGATAATAATAAGAGTAATAGGTACAGTAATTGTCGTTCTATCGATCATTTAAGCATAATATGGCTAATAATATGAGTTAGATTGATAATACTAAGAGTAGTGAGTATAGTAATTCTCGATCTATCGATCATATCTGCATAATATGGCTAATAATATGAGTTAGATTCATAATAATAAGAGTGATAAGTATAGTAATTGTCGTTCTATCGATCATTTAAGCATAATATGGCTAATAATATGAGTTAGATTGATAATACGAAGAGTAGTGAGTATAGTAATTCTCGTTCTATCGAACATATAAGCATAATATGGCTAATAATATGAGTTAGATTGATAACAATAAGAGTAATAAGTATAGTAATTGTCGTTCTATCGATCATTTAAGCATAATATGGCTAATAATATGAGTTAGGTTGATAATAATAAGATTAATATGTATAGTGATTGTCGTTCTATCGATCAAATTTGCATAATATGGTTAATAATATGAGTTAGATTGATAACAGTGAGTGTAATAAATATAGTAGTTGTCGTTCTGTCGATCATATAAGCATAATACGTCTAATAATATGAGTTAGGCTGATAATAATAAGAGTAATAGGTATAGTAAATGTCGTGCTATCGATCATATCTGCATGATATGGTTAATAATATGAGTTAGATTGATAATAGTGAGTGTAATAAATATAGTAATTGTCGTTCTATCGATCATATAAGCATAATATGGCTAATAATATGAGTTAGATTGATAATAATAAGAGTAATAAGTATAATAATTATCGTTCTATCGATCATTTAAGCATAATATGGCTAATAATATGAGTTAGATTGATAACAATAAGAGTAATAAGTATAGTAATTGTCGTTCTATCGATCATGTAAGCATAATATGGCTAATAATATGAGTTAGAGTGATAATACTAAGAGTAGTGAGTATAGTAATTCTCATTCTATCGATCATATAAGCATAATATGGCTAATAATATGAGTTAGATTGATAATAATAAGAGTAATGAGTTTAGTGGTTGTCGTTCTATCGATCAAATTTGCATAATATGGTTAATAATATGAGTTAGATTGATAACAGTGAGTTTAATAAGTATAGTAATTGTCGTCCTGTCAATCATATAAGCATAATATGGCTAATAATATGAGTTAAATTGATAATAATAAGAGTAATAGGTACAGTAAATGTCGTGCTATCGATCATATCTGCATGATATGGTTAATAATATGAGTTAGATTGATAATAGTGAGTGTAATAAATATAGTAATTGTCGTTCTATCGATCATATAAGCATAATATGGCTAATAATATGAGTTAGATTGATAATAATAAGAGTAATAAGTATAATAATTATCGTTCTATCGATCATTTAAGCATAATATGGCTAATAATATGAGTTAGATTGATAACAATAAGAGTAATAAGTATAGTAATTGTCGTTCTATCGATCATGTAAGCATAATATGGCTAATAATATGAGTTAGAGTGATAATACTAAGAGTAGTGAGTATAGTAATTCTCATTCTATCGATCATATAAGCATAATATGGCTAATAATATGAGTTAGATTGATAATAATAAGAGTAATGAGTTTAGTGATTGTCGTTCTATCGATCAAATTTGCATAATATGGTTAATAATATGAGTTAGATTGATAACAGTGAGTGTAATAAGTATAGTAATTGTCGTCCTGTCAATCATATAAGCATAATATGGCTAATAATATGAGTTAAATTGATAATAATAAGAGTAATAGCTACAGCAATTGTCGTTCTATCGATCATTTAAGCATAATATGGCTAATAATATGAGTTAGATTGATAATACTAAGAGTAGTGAATATAGTAATTCTCGATCTATCGATCATATCTGCATAATATGGCTAATAATATGAGTTAGATTCATAATAATAAGAGTGATAAGTATAGTAATTGTCGTTCTATCGATAATATAAGCATAATATGGCTAATAATATGAGTTAGATTGATAATACTAAGACTAGTGAGTATAGTAATTCTCGTTCTATCGATCATATAAGCATAATATGGCTAATAATATGAGTTATATTTATAATAATAAGAGTAATAAGTATAGTAATTGTCGTTCTATCGATCATATAAGCATAATATGTCTAATAATATGAGTTAGATTGATAACAATAAGAGTAATGAGTATAGTAATTGTAGTTCTATCGATGATATCTGCATAATATGGTTAATAATATGAGTTAGATTGATAATAATAAGAGTAATAAGTATAGTGGTTGTAGTTCTATTGCTCATATAAGCATAATATGGCTAATAATATGAGTTACATTGATAACAATAAGAGTAATAAGTATAGTAATTGTCGTTCTATCGATCATATAAGCATAATATGGCTAATAATATGAGTTAGAGTGATAATACTAAGAGTAGTGGGTATAGTAATTCTCATTCTATCGATCATATAAGCATAATAAGGCTAATAATATGAGTCAGATTGATAACAATAAGAGTAATGAGTATAGTAATTGTAGTTCTATCGATCATTTAAGCATAATATGGCTAATAATATGAGTTAGAGTGATAATACTAAGAGTAGTGAGTATAGTAATTCTCATTCTATCGATCATATAAGCATAATATGGCTAATAATATGAGTTAGATTGATAATAATAAGAGTAATAAGTATAGTAATTGTCGTTCTATCGATCAAATTTGCATAATATGGTTAATAATATGAGTTAGATTGATAACAGTGAGTGTAATAAGTATAGTAATTGTCGTCCTGTCAATCATATAAGCATAATATGGCTAATAATATGAGTTAAATTGATAATAATAAGAGTAATAGGTACAGTAATTGTCGTTCTATCGATCATTTAAGCATAATATGGCTAATAATATGAGTTAGATTGATAATACTAAGAGTAGTGAGTATAGTAATTCTCGTTCTATCGATCATATAAGCATAATATGGCTAATAATATGAGTTAGATTGACAATACTAAGAGTAGTGAGTATAGTAATTCTCGTTCTATCGATCATATAAGCATAATATGGCTAACAATATGAGTTAGATTGATAACAATAAGAGTAATAAGTATAGTAATTGTCGTTCTATCGATCATATAAGCATAATATGGCTAACAATATGAGTTAGATTCATAACAATAAGAGTAATAAGTATAGTAATTGTCGTTCTATCGATCATATAAGCATAATATGGCTAATAATATGAGTTAGAGCGATAATACTAAGAGTAGTGAGTATAGTAATTCTCATTCTATCGATCATATAAGCATAATATGGCTAATAATATGAGTTAGATTGATAATAATAAGAGTAATAAGTATAGTAATTGTCGTTCTATCGATCAAATTTGCATAATATGGTTAATAATATGAGTTAGATTGATAACAGTGAGTGTAATAAGTATAGTAATTGTCGTCCTGTCAATCATATAAGCATAATATGGCTAATAATATGAGTTAGAGTGATAATACTAAGAGTAGTGAGTATAGTAATTCTCATTCTATCGATCATATAAGCATAATATGGCTAATAATATGAGTTAGATTGATAATAATAAGAGTAATGAGTTTAGTGATTGTCGTTCTATCGATCAAATTTGCATAATATGGTTAATAATATGAGTTAGATTGATAACAGTGAGTGTAATAAGTATAGTAATTGTCGTCCTGTCAATCATATAAGCATAATATGGCTAATAATATGAGTTAAATTGATAATAATAAGAGTAATAGGTACAGTAATTGTCGTTCTATCGATCATTTAAGCATAATATGGCTAATAATATGAGTTAGATTGATAATACTAAGAGTAGTGAGTATAGTAATTCTCGATCTATCGATCATATCTGCATAATATGGCTAATAATATGAGTTAGATTCGTAATAATAAGAGTGATAAGTATAGTAATTGTCGTTCTATCGATAATATAAGCATAATATGGCTAATAATATGAGTTAGATTGATAATACTAAGACTAGTGAGTATAGTAATTCTCGTTCTATCGATCATATAAGCATAATATGGCTAATAATATGAGTTATATTTATAATAATAAGAGTAATAAGTATAGTAATTGTCGTTCTATCGATCATATAAGCATAATATGTCTAATAATATGAGTTAGATTGATAACAATAAGAGCAATGAGTATAGTAATTGTAGTTCTATCGATGATATCTGCATAATATGGTTAATAATATGAGTTAGATTGATAATAATAAGAGTAATAAGTATAGTAGTTGTAGTTCTATTGCTCATATAAGCATAATATGGCTAATAATATGAGTTACATTGATAACAATAAGAGTAATAAGTATAGTAATTGTCGTTCTATCGATCATATAAGCATAATATGGCTAATAATATGAGTTAGAGTGATAATACTAAGAGTAGTGAGTATAGTAATTCTCATTCTATCGATCATATAAGCATAATATGGCTAATAATATGAGTTAGATTGATAATAATAAGAGTAATAAGTATAGTAATTGTCGTTCTATCGATCAAATTTGCATAATATGGTTAATAATATGAGTTAGATTGATAACAGTGAGTGTAATAAGTATAGTAATTGTCGTCCTGTCAATCATATAAGCATAATATGGCTAATAATATGTGTTAAATTGATAATAATAAGAGTAATAGGTACAGTAATTGACGTTCTATCGATCATTTCAGCATAATAAGGCTAATAATATGAGTTAGATTGATAATACTAAGAGTAGTGAGTATAGTAATTCTCGTTCTATCGATCATATAAGCATAATATGGCTAATAATATGAGTTAGATTGACAATACTAAGAGTAGTGAGTATAGTAATTCTCGTTCTATCGATCATATAAGCATAATATGGCTAACAATATGAGTTAGATTGATAACAATAAGAGTAATAAGTATAGTAATTGTCGTTCTACCGATCATATAAGCATAATATGGCTAATAATATGAGTTAGATTGATAATACTAAGAGAAGTGAGTATAGTAATTCTCGTTCTATCGATCATATCTGCATAATGTGGTTAATAATATGAGTTAGATTGATAGTAGTAAGAGTAGTGTGTATAGTAATTGTCGTTCTATCGATCATATAAGCATAATATGGCTAATAATATGAGTTAGATTGATAATAATAAGAGTAATAAGTATAGTAATTATCGTTCTATCGATCATTTAAGCATATTATGGCTAATAATATGAGTTAGATTGATAACAATAAAAGTAATAAGTATAGTAATTGTCGTTCTATCGATCATATCTGCATAATATGGTTAATAATATGAGTTAGATTGATAATAATAAGAGTAATAAGTATAGTAGTTGTAGTTCTATTGCTCATATAAGCATAATATGGCTAATAATATGAGTTAGATTGATAATAATAAGAGTAATAAGTGTAGTAATTGTCGTTCTATCGATCATTTAAGCATAATATGGCTAATAATATGAGTTAGATTGATAATAATAAGAGTAATAAGTGTAGTAATTGTCGTTCTATCGATCATATAAGCATAATATGGCCAATAATATAAGTTAGATTGATAATAGTAAGTGTAATAAGTATAGTAAATGTCGTTCTATCGATCAAATTTGCATAATATGGTTAATAATATGAGTTAGATTGATAACAGTGAGTGTAATAAGTATAGTAATTGTCGTCCTGTCAATCATATAAGCATAATATGGCTAATAATATGTGTTAAATTGATAATAATAAGTGTAATAGGTACAGTAATTGCCGTTCTATCGATCATTTAAGCATAATATGGCTAATAATATGAGTTAGATTGATAATACTAAGAGTAGTAAGTATAGTAATTCTCGTTCTATCGATCATATCTGCATAATGTGGTTAATAATATGAGTTAGATTGATAGTAGTAAGAGTAGTGTGTATAGTAATTGTCGTTCTATCGATCATATAAGCATAATATGGCTAATAATATGAGTTATATTTATAATAATAAGAGTAATAAGTATAGTAATTGTCGTTCTATCGATCATATAAGCATAATATGGTTAATAAAATGAGTTAGATTGATAATAATAAGAGTAATAAGTATAGTAATTGTCATTCTATCGATCATATAAGCATAATATGGCTAATAATATGAGTTAGATTCATAATAATAAGAGTGATAAGTATAGTAATTGTCGTTCTATCGATAATATAAGCATAATATGGCTAATAATATGAGTTAGATCGATAATACTAAGAGTAGTGAGTATAGTAATTCTCGTTCTATCGATCATATAAGCATAATATGGCTAATAATATGAGTTATATTTATAATAATAAGAGTAATAAGTATAGTAATTGTCGTTCTATCGATCATATAAGCATAATATGTCTAATAATATGAGTTAGATTGATAACAATAAGAGTAATGAGTATAGTAATTGTAGTTCTATCGATCATATCTGCATAATATGGTTAATAATATGAGTTAGATTGATAATAATAAGAGTAATAAGTATAGTAGTTGTAGTTCTATTGCTCATATCAGCATAATATGGCTAATAATATGAGTTAGATTGATAACAATAAGAGTAATAAGTATAGTAATTGTCGTTCTATCGATCATATAAGCATAATATGGCTAATAATATGAGTTAGAGTGATAATACTAAGAGTAGTGAGTATAGTAATTCTCATTCTATCGATCATATAAGCATAATATGGCTAATAATATGAGTTAGATTGATAATAATAAGAGTAATAAGTATAGTAATTGTCGTTCTATCGATCAAATTTGCTTAATATGGTTAATAATATGAGTTAGATTGATAACAGTGAGTGTAATAAGTATAGTAATTGTCGTCCTGTCAATCATATAAGCATAATATGGCTAATAATATGAGTTAAATTGATAATAGTAAGAGTAATAGGTACAGTAATTGTCGTTCTATCGATCATTTAAGCATAATATGGCTAATAATATGAGTTAGATTGATAATACTAAGAGTAGTGAGTATAGTAATTCTCGTTCTATCGATCATATAAGCATAATATGGCTAATAATATGAGTTAGATTGACAATACTAAGAGTAGTGAGTATAGTAATTCTCGTTCTATCGATCATATAAGCATAATATGGCTAACAATATGAGTTAGATTGATAACAATAAGAGTAATAAGTATAGTAATTGTCGTCCTGTCAATCATATAAGCATAATATGGCTAATAATATGTGTTAAATTGATAATAATAAGAGTAATAGGTACAGTAATTGTCGTTCTATCGATCATTTAAGCATAATATGGCTAATAATATGAGTTAGATTGATAATACTAAGAGTAGTAAGTATAGTAATTCTCGTTCTATCGATCATATCTGCATAATGTGGTTAACAATATGAGTTAGATTGATAATAGTAAGAGTAATGTGTATAGTAATTGTCGTTCTATCGATCATATAAGCATAATATGGCTAATAATATGAGTTATATTTATAATAATAAGAGTAATAAGTATAGTAATTGTCGTTCTATCGATCATATAAGCATAATATGGTTAATAATATGAGTTAGATTGATAATAATAAGAGTAATAAGTATAGTAATTGTCATTCTATCGATCATATAAGCATAATATGGCTAATAATATGAGTTAGATTCATAATAATAAGAGTGATAAGTATAGTAATTGTCGTTCTATCGATAATATAAGCATAATATGGCTAATAATATGAGTTAGATTGATAATACTAAGAGTAGTGAGTATAGTAATTCTCGTTCTATCGATCATATAAGCATAATATGGCTAATAATATGAGTTATATTTATAATAATAAGAGTAATAAGTATAGTAATTGTCGTTCTATCGATCATATAAGCATAATATGTCTAATAATATGAGTTAGATTGATAACAATAAGAGTAATGAGTATAGTAATTGTAGTTCTATCGATCATATCTGCATAATATGGTTAATAATATGAGTTAGATTGATAATAATAAGAGTAATAAGTATAGTAGTTGTAGTTCTATTGCTCATATAAGCATAATATGGCTAATAATGTGAGTTACATTGATAACAATAAGAGTAATAAGTATAGTAATTGTCGTTCTATCGATCATATAAGCATAATATGGCTAATAATATGAGTTAGAGTGATAATACTAAGAGTAGTGAGTATAGTAATTCTCATTCTATCGATCATATAAGCATAATATGGCTAATAATATGAGTTAGATTGATAATAATAAGAGTAATAAGTATAGTAATTGTCGTTCTATCGATCAAATTTGCATAATATGGTTAATAATATGAGTTAGATTGATAACAGTGAGTGTAATAAGTATAGTAATTGTCGTCCTGTCAATCATATAAGCATAATATGGCTAATAATATGTGTTAAATTGATAATAATAAGAGTAATAGGTACAGTAATTGTCGTTCTATCGATCATTTCAGCATAATAAGGCTAATAATATGAGTTAGATTGATAATACTAAGAGTAGTGAGTATAGTAATTCTCGTTCTATCGATCATATAAGCATAATATGGCTAATAATATGAGTTAGATTGACAATACTAAGAGTAGTGAGTATAGTAATTCTCGTTCTATCGATCATATAAGCATAATATGGCTAACAATATGAGTTAGATTGATAACAATAAGAGTAATAAGTATAGTAATTGTCGTTCTATCGATCATATAAGCATAATATGGCTAATAATATGAGTTAGATTGATAATACTAAGAGAAGTGAGTATAGTAATTCTCGTTCTATCGATCATATCTGCATAATGTGGTTAATAATATGAGTTAGATTGATAGTAGTAAGAGTAGTGTGTATAGTAATTGTCGTTCTATCGATCATATAAGCATAATATGGCTAATAATATGAGTTAGAATGATAATAATAAGAGTAATAAGTATAGTAATTATCGTTCTATCGATCATTTAAGCATAATATGGCTAATAATATGAGTTAGATTGATAACAATAAAAGTAATAAGTATAGTAATTGTCGTTCTATCGATCATATCTGCATAATATGGTTAATAATATGAGTTAGATTGATAATAATAAGAGTAATAAGTATAGTAGTTGTAGTTCTATTGCTCATATAAGCATAATATGGCTAATAATATGAGTTAGATTGATAATAATAAGAGTAATAAGTGTAGTAATTGTCGTTCTATCGATCATTTAAGCATAATATGGCTAATAATATGAGTTAGATTGATAATAATAAGAGTAATAAGTGTAGTAATTGTCGTTCTATCGATCATATAAGCATAATATGGCCAATAATATAAGTTAGATTGATAATAGTAAGTGTAATAAGTATAGTAAATGTCGTTCTATCGATCAAATTTGCATAATATGGTTAATAATATGAGTTAGATTGATAACAGTGAGTGTAATAAGTATAGTAATTGTCGTCCTGTCAATCATATAAGCATAATATGGCTAATAATATGTGTTAAATTGATAATAATAAGTGTAATAGGTACAGTAATTGCCGTTCTATCGATCATTTAAGCATAATATGGCTAATAATATGAGTTAGATTGATAATACTAAGAGTAGTAAGTATAGTAATTCTCGTTCTATCGATCATATCTGCATAATGTGGTTAATAATATGAGTTAGATTGATAGTAGTAAGAGTAGTGTGTATAGTAATTGTCGTTCTATCGATCATATAAGCATAATATGGCTAATAATATGAGTTATATTTATAATAATAAGAGTAATAAGTATAGTAATTGTCGTTCTATCGATCATATAAGCATAATATGGTTAATAAAATGAGTTAGATTGATAATAATAAGAGTAATAAGTATAGTAATTGTCATTCTATCGATCATATAAGCATAATATGGCTAATAATATGAGTTAGATTCATAATAATAAGAGTGATAAGTATAGTAATTGTCGTTCTATCGATAATATAAGCATAATATGGCTAATAATATGAGTTAGATCGATAATACTAAGAGTAGTGAGTATAGTAATTCTCGTTCTATCGATCATATAAGCATAATATGGCTAATAATATGAGTTATATTTATAATAATAAGAGTAATAAGTATAGTAATTGTCGTTCTATCGATCATATAAGCATAATATGTCTAATAATATGAGTTAGATTGATAACAATAAGAGTAATGAGTATAGTAATTGTAGTTCTATCGATCATATCTGCATAATATGGTTAATAATATGAGTTAGATTGATAATAATAAGAGTAATAAGTATAGTAGTTGTAGTTCTATTGCTCATATCAGCATAATATGGCTAATAATATGAGTTAGATTGATAACAATAAGAGTAATAAGTATAGTAATTGTCGTTCTATCGATCATATAAGCATAATATGGCTAATAATATGAGTTAGAGTGATAATACTAAGAGTAGTGAGTATAGTAATTCTCATTCTATCGATCATATAAGCATAATATGGCTAATAATATGAGTTAGATTGATAATAATAAGAGTAATAAGTATAGTAATTGTCGTTCTATCGATCAAATTTGCTTAATATGGTTAATAATATGAGTTAGATTGATAACAGTGAGTGTAATAAGTATAGTAATTGTCGTCCTGTCAATCATATAAGCATAATATGGCTAATAATATGAGTTAAATTGATAATAGTAAGAGTAATAGGTACAGTAATTGTCGTTCTATCGATCATTTAAGCATAATATGGCTAATAATATGAGTTAGATTGATAATACTAAGAGTAGTGAGTATAGTAATTCTCGTTCTATCGATCATATAAGCATAATATGGCTAATAATATGAGTTAGATTGACAATACTAAGAGTAGTGAGTATAGTAATTCTCGTTCTATCGATCATATAAGCATAATATGGCTAACAATATGAGTTAGATTGATAACAATAAGAGTAATAAGTATAGTAATTGTCGTCCTGTCAATCATATAAGCATAATATGGCTAATAATATGTGTTAAATTGATAATAATAAGAGTAATAGGTACAGTAATTGTCGTTCTATCGATCATTTAAGCATAATATGGCTAATAATATGAGTTAGATTGATAATACTAAGAGTAGTAAGTATAGTAATTCTCGTTCTATCGATCATATCTGCATAATGTGGTTAACAATATGAGTTAGATTGATAATAGTAAGAGTAATGTGTATAGTAATTGTCGTTCTATCGATCATATAAGCATAATATGGCTAATAATATGAGTTATATTTATAATAATAAGAGTAATAAGTATAGTAATTGTCGTTCTATCGATCATATAAGCATAATATGGTTAATAATATGAGTTAGATTGATAATAATAAGAGTAATAAGTATAGTAATTGTCATTCTATCGATCATATAAGCATAATATGGCTAATAATATGAGTTAGATTCATAATAATAAGAGTGATAAGTATAGTAATTGTCGTTCTATCGATAATATAAGCATAATATGGCTAATAATATGAGTTAGATTGATAATACTAAGAGTAGTGAGTATAGTAATTCTCGTTCTATCGATCATATCAGCATAATATGGCTAATAATATGAGTTATATTTATAATAATAAGAGTAATAAGTATAGTAATTGTCGTTCTATCGATCATATAAGCATAATATGTCTAATAATATGAGTTAGATTGATAACAATAAGAGTAATGAGTATAGTAATTGTAGTTCTATCGATCATATCTGCATAATATGGTTAATAATATGAGTTAGATTGATAATAATAAGAGTAATAAGTATAGTAGTTGTAGTTCTATTGCTCATATAAGCATAATATGGCTAATAATATGAGTTAGATTGATAATAATAAGAGTGATAAGTATAGTAATTGTCGTTCTATCGATAATATAAGCATAATATGGCTAATAATATGAGTTAGATTGATAATACTAAGAGTAGTGAGTATAGTAATTCTCGTTCTATCGAACATATAAGCATAATATGGCTAATAATATGAGTTAGATTGATAACAATAAGAGTAATATGTATAGTAATTGTCGTTCTATCGATCATATAAGCATAATATGGCTAATAATATGAGTTAGAGTGATAATACTAAGAGTAGTGAGTATAGTAATTCTCATTCTATCGATCATATAAGCATAATATGGCTAATAATATGAGTTAGATTGATAATAATAAGAGTAATAAGTATAGTAATTGTCGTTCTATCGATCAAATTTGCATAATATGGTTAATAATATGAGTTAGATTGATAACAGTGAGTGTAATAAGTATAGTAATTGTCGTCCTGTCAATCATATAAGCATAATATGGCTAATAATATGAGTTAAATTGATAATAATAAGAGTAATAGGTACAGTAATTGTCGTTCTATCGATCATTTAAGCATAATATGGCTAATAATATGAGCTAGATTGATAATACTAAGAGTAGTGAGTATAGTAATTCTCGTTCTATCGATCATATAAGCATAATATGGCTAATAATATGAGTTAGATTGACAATACTAAGAGTAGTGAGTATAGTAATTCTCGTTCTGTCGATCATATAAGCATAATATGGCTAACAATATGAGTTAGATTGATAACAATAAGAGTAATAAGTATAGTAATTGTCGTTCTATCGATCATATAAGCATCATATGGCTAATAATATGAGTTAGATTGATAATACTAAGAGTAGTGAGTATAGTAATTCTCGTTCTATCGATCATATAAGCATAATATGGCTAAAAATATGAGTTAGATTGATAACAATAAGAGTAATAAGTATAGTAATTGTCGTTCTATCGATCATATAAGCATAATATGGCTAATAATGTGAGTTAGAGTGATAATACTAACAGTAGTGAGTATAGTAATTCTCATTCTATCGATCATATAAGCATAATATGGCTAATAATATGAGTTACATTGATAATAATAAGAGTAATGAGTATAGTAATTGTCGTTCTATCGATATTATAAGCATAATATTGTTAATAATATGAGTTAGATTGATAATAATACGAGTAATAAGTATAGTAATTGTCGTTCTATCGATCATATAAGCATAATATGGCTAACAATATGAGTTAGATTGACAATACTAAGAGTAGTGAGTATAGTAATTCTCGTTCTATCGATCAAATTTGCATAATATGGTTAATAATATGAGTTAGATTGATAACAGTGAGTGTAATAAGTATAGTAATTGTCGTCCTGTCAATCATATAAGCATAATATGGCTAATAATATGAGTTAGAGTGATAATACTAAGAGTAGTGAGTATAGTAATTCTCATTCTATCGATCATATAAGCATAATATGGCTAATAATATGAGTTAGATTGATAATAATAAGAGTAATGAGTTTAGTGATTGTCGTTCTATCGATCAAATTTGCATAATATGGTTAATAATATGAGTTAGATTGATAACAGTGAGTGTAATAAGTATAGTAATTGTCGTCCTGTCAATCATATAAGCATAATATGGCTAATAATATGAGTTAAATTGATAATAATAAGAGTAATAGGTACAGTAATTGTCGTTCTATCGATCATTTAAGCATAATATGGCTAATAATATGAGTTAGATTGATAATACTAAGAGTAGTGAGTATAGTAATTCTCGATCTATCGATCATATCTGCATAATATGGCTAATAATATGAGTTAGATTCGTAATAATAAGAGTGATAAGTATAGTAATTGTCGTTCTATCGATAATATAAGCATAATATGGCTAATAATATGAGTTAGATTGATAATACTAAGACTAGTGAGTATAGTAATTCTCGTTCTATCGATCATATAAGCATAATATGGCTAATAATATGAGTTATATTTATAATAATAAGAGTAATAAGTATAGTAATTGTCGTTCTATCGATCATATAAGCATAATATGTCTAATAATATGAGTTAGATTGATAACAATAAGAGCAATGAGTATAGTAATTGTAGTTCTATCGATGATATCTGCATAATATGGTTAATAATATGAGTTAGATTGATAATAATAAGAGTAATAAGTATAGTAGTTGTAGTTCTATTGCTCATATAAGCATAATATGGCTAATAATATGAGTTACATTGATAACAATAAGAGTAATAAGTATAGTAATTGTCGTTCTATCGATCATATAAGCATAATATGGCTAATAATATGAGTTAGAGTGATAATACTAAGAGTAGTGAGTATAGTAATTCTCATTCTATCGATCATATAAGCATAATATGGCTAATAATATGAGTTAGATTGATAATAATAAGAGTAATAAGTATAGTAATTGTCGTTCTATCGATCAAATTTGCATAATATGGTTAATAATATGAGTTAGATTGATAACAGTGAGTGTAATAAGTATAGTAATTGTCGTCCTGTCAATCATATAAGCATAATATGGCTAATAATATGTGTTAAATTGATAATAATAAGAGTAATAGGTACAGTAATTGTCGTTCTATCGATCATTTCAGCATAATAAGGCTAATAATATGAGTTAGATTGATAATACTAAGAGTAGTGAGTATAGTAATTCTCGTTCTATCGATCATATAAGCATAATATGGCTAATAATATGAGTTAGATTGACAATACTAAGAGTAGTGAGTATAGTAATTCTCGTTCTATCGATCATATAAGCATAATATGGCTAACAATATGAGTTAGATTGATAACAATAAGAGTAATAAGTATAGTAATTGTCGTTCTATCGATCATATAAGCATAATATGGCTAATAATATGAGTTAGATTGATAATACTAAGAGAAGTGAGTATAGTAATTCTCGTTCTATCGATCATATCTGCATAATGTGGTTAATAATATGAGTTAGATTGATAGTAGTAAGAGTAGTGTGTATAGTAATTGTCGTTCTATCGATCATATAAGCATAATATGGCTAATAATATGAGTTAGATTGATAATAATAAGAGTAATAAGTATAGTAATTATCGTTCTATCGATCATTTAAGCATATTATGGCTAATAATATGAGTTAGATTGATAACAATAAAAGTAATAAGTATAGTAATTGTCGTTCTATCGATCATATCTGCATAATATGGTTAATAATATGAGTTAGATTGATAATAATAAGAGTAATAAGTATAGTAGTTGTAGTTCTATTGCTCATATAAGCATAATATGGCTAATAATATGAGTTAGATTGATAATAATAAGAGTAATAAGTGTAGTAATTGTCGTTCTATCGATCATTTAAGCATAATATGGCTAATAATATGAGTTAGATTGATAATAATAAGAGTAATAAGTGTAGTAATTGTCGTTCTATCGATCATATAAGAATAATATGGCCAATAATATAAGTTAGATTGATAATAGTAAGTGTAATAAGTATAGTAAATGTCGTTCTATCGATCAAATTTGCATAATATGGTTAATAATATGAGTTAGATTGATAACAGTGAGTGTAATAAGTATAGTAATTGTCGTCCTGTCAATCATATAAGCATAATATGGCTAATAATATGTGTTAAATTGATAATAATAAGTGTAATAGGTACAGTAATTGCCGTTCTATCGATCATTTAAGCATAATATGGCTAATAATATGAGTTAGATTGATAATACTAAGAGTAGTAAGTATAGTAATTCTCGTTCTATCGATCATATCTGCATAATGTGGTTAATAATATGAGTTAGATTGATAGTAGTAAGAGTAGTGTGTATAGTAATTGTCGTTCTATCGATCATATAAGCATAATATGGCTAATAATATGAGTTATATTTATAATAATAAGAGTAATAAGTATAGTAATTGTCGTTCTATCGATCATATAAGCATAATATGGTTAATAAAATGAGTTAGATTGATAATAATAAGAGTAATAAGTATAGTAATTGTCATTCTATCGATCATATAAGCATAATATGGCTAATAATATGAGTTAGATTCATAATAATAAGAGTGATAAGTATAGTAATTGTCGTTCTATCGATAATATAAGCATAATATGGCTAATAATATGAGTTAGATCGATAATACTAAGAGTAGTGAGTATAGTAATTCTCGTTCTATCGATCATATAAGCATAATATGGCTAATAATATGAGTTATATTTATAATAATAAGAGTAATAAGTATAGTAATTGTCGTTCTATCGATCATATAAGCATAATATGTCTAATAATATGAGTTAGATTGATAACAATAAGAGTAATGAGTATAGTAATTGTAGTTCTATCGATCATATCTGCATAATATGGTTAATAATATGAGTTAGATTGATAATAATAAGAGTAATAAGTATAGTAGTTGTAGTTCTATTGCTCATATCAGCATAATATGGCTAATAATATGAGTTAGATTGATAACAATAAGAGTAATAAGTATAGTAATTGTCGTTCTATCGATCATATAAGCATAATATGGCTAATAATATGAGTTAGAGTGATAATACTAAGAGTAGTGAGTATAGTAATTCTCATTCTATCGATCATATAAGCATAATATGGCTAATAATATGAGTTAGATTGATAATAATAAGAGTAATAAGTATAGTAATTGTCGTTCTATCGATCAAATTTGCTTAATATGGTTAATAATATGAGTTAGATTGATAACAGTGAGTGTAATAAGTATAGTAATTGTCGTCCTGTCAATCATATAAGCATAATATGGCTAATAATATGAGTTAAATTGATAATAGTAAGAGTAATAGGTACAGTAATTGTCGTTCTGTCGATCATTTAAGCATAATATGGCTAATAATATGAGTTAGATTGATAATACTAAGAGTAGTGAGTATAGTAATTCTCGTTCTATCGATCATATAAGCATAATATGGCTAATAATATGAGTTAGATTGACAATACTAAGAGTAGTGAGTATAGTAATTCTCGTTCTATCGATCATATAAGCATAATATGGCTAACAATATGAGTTAGATTGATAACAATAAGAGTAATAAGTATAGTAATTGTCGTCCTGTCAATCATATAAGCATAATATGGCTAATAATATGTGTTAAATTGATAATAATAAGAGTAATAGGTACAGTAATTGTCGTTCTATCGATCATTTAAGCATAATATGGCTAATAATATGAGTTAGATTGATAATACTAAGAGTAGTAAGTATAGTAATTCTCGTTCTATCGATCATATCTGCATAATGTGGTTAACAATATGAGTTAGATTGATAATAGTAAGAGTAATGTGTATAGTAATTGTCGTTCTATCGATCATATAAGCATAATATGGCTAATAATATGAGTTATATTTATAATAATAAGAGTAATAAGTATAGTAATTGTCGTTCTATCGATCATATAAGCATAATATGGTTAATAATATGAGTTAGATTGATAATAATAAGAGTAATAAGTATAGTAATTGTCATTCTATCGATCATATAAGCATAATATGGCTAATAATATGAGTTAGATTCATAATAATAAGAGTGATAAGTATAGTAATTGTCGTTCTATCGATAATATAAGCATAATATGGCTAATAATATGAGTTAGATTGATAATACTAAGAGTAGTGAGTATAGTAATTCTCGTTCTATCGATCATATAAGCATAATATGGCTAATAATATGAGTTATATTTATAATAATAAGAGTAATAAGTATAGTAATTGTCGTTCTATCGATCATATAAGCATAATATGTCTAATAATATGAGTTAGATTGATAACAATAAGAGTAATGAGTATAGTAATTGTAGTTCTATCGATCATATCTGCATAATATGGTTAATAATATGAGTTAGATTGATAATAATAAGAGTAATAAGTATAGTAGTTGTAGTTCTATTGCTCATATAAGCATAATATGGCTAATAATGTGAGTTACATTGATAACAATAAGAGTAATAAGTATAGTAATTGTCGTTCTATCGATCATATAAGCATAATATGGCTAATAATATGAGTTAGAGTGATAATACTAAGAGTAGTGAGTATAGTAATTCTCATTCTATCGATCATATAAGCATAATATGGCTAATAATATGAGTTAGATTGATAATAATAAGAGTAATAAGTATAGTAATTGTCGTTCTATCGATCAAATTTGCATAATATGGTTAATAATATGAGTTAGATTGATAACAGTGAGTGTAATAAGTATAGTAATTGTCGTCCTGTCAATCATATAAGCATAATATGGCTAATAATATGTGTTAAATTGATAATAATAAGAGTAATAGGTACAGTAATTGTCGTTCTATCGATCATTTCAGCATAATAAGGCTAATAATATGAGTTAGATTGATAATACTAAGAGTAGTGAGTATAGTAATTCTCGTTCTATCGATCATATAAGCATAATATGGCTAATAATATGAGTTAGATTGACAATACTAAGAGTAGTGAGTATAGTAATTCTCGTTCTATCGATCATATAAGCATAATATGGCTAACAATATGAGTTAGATTGATAACAATAAGAGTAATAAGTATAGTAATTGTCGTTCTATCGATCATATAAGCATAATATGGCTAATAATATGAGTTAGATTGATAATACTAAGAGAAGTGAGTATAGTAATTCTCGTTCTATCGATCATATCTGCATAATGTGGTTAATAATATGAGTTAGATTGATAGTAGTAAGAGTAGTGTGTATAGTAATTGTCGTTCTATCGATCATATAAGCATAATATGGCTAATAATATGAGTTAGATTGATAATAATAAGAGTAATAAGTATAGTAATTATCGTTCTATCGATCATTTAAGCATAATATGGCTAATAATATGAGTTAGATTGATAACAATAAAAGTAATAAGTATAGTAATTGTCGTTCTATCGATCATATCTGCATAATATGGTTAATAATATGAGTTAGATTGATAATAATAAGAGTAATAAGTATAGTAGTTGTAGTTCTATTGCTCATATAAGCATAATATGGCTAATAATATGAGTTAGATTGATAATAATAAGAGTAATAAGTGTAGTAATTGTCGTTCTATCGATCATTTAAGCATAATATGGCTAATAATATGAGTTAGATTGATAATAATAAGAGTAATAAGTGTAGTAATTGTCGTTCTATCGATCATATAAGCATAATATGGCCAATAATATAAGTTAGATTGATAATAGTAAGTGTAATAAGTATAGTAAATGTCGTTCTATCGATCAAATTTGCATAATATGGTTAATAATATGAGTTAGATTGATAACAGTGAGTGTAATAAGTATAGTAATTGTCGTCCTGTCAATCATATAAGCATAATATGGCTAATAATATGTGTTAAATTGATAATAATAAGTGTAATAGGTACAGTAATTGCCGTTCTATCGATCATTTAAGCATAATATGGCTAATAATATGAGTTAGATTGATAATACTAAGAGTAGTAAGTATAGTAATTCTCGTTCTATCGATCATATCTGCATAATGTGGTTAATAATATGAGTTAGATTGATAGTAGTAAGAGTAGTGTGTATAGTAATTGTCGTTCTATCGATCATATAAGCATAATATGGCTAATAATATGAGTTATATTTATAATAATAAGAGTAATAAGTATAGTAATTGTCGTTCTATCGATCATATAAGCATAATATGGTTAATAAAATGAGTTAGATTGATAATAATAAGAGTAATAAGTATAGTAATTGTCATTCTATCGATCATATAAGCATAATATGGCTAATAATATGAGTTAGATTCATAATAATAAGAGTGATAAGTATAGTAATTGTCGTTCTATCGATAATATAAGCATAATATGGCTAATAATATGAGTTAGATCGATAATACTAAGAGTAGTGAGTATAGTAATTCTCGTTCTATCGATCATATAAGCATAATATGGCTAATAATATGAGTTATATTTATAATAATAAGAGTAATAAGTATAGTAATTGCCGTTCTATCGATCATATAAGCATAATATGTCTAATAATATGAGTTAGATTGATAACAATAAGAGTAATGAGTATAGTAATTGTAGTTCTATCGATCATATCTGCATAATATGGTTAATAATATGAGTTAGATTGATAATAATAAGAGTAATAAGTATAGTAGTTGTAGTTCTATTGCTCATATCAGCATAATATGGCTAATAATATGAGTTAGATTGATAACAATAAGAGTAATAAGTATAGTAATTGTCGTTCTATCGATCATATAAGCATAATATGGCTAATAATATGAGTTAGAGTGATAATACTAAGAGTAGTGAGTATAGTAATTCTCATTCTATCGATCATATAAGCATAATATGGCTAATAATATGAGTTAGATTGATAATAATAAGAGTAATAAGTATAGTAATTGTCGTTCTATCGATCAAATTTGCTTAATATGGTTAATAATATGAGTTAGATTGATAACAGTGAGTGTAATAAGTATAGTAATTGTCGTCCTGTCAATCATATAAGCATAATATGGCTAATAATATGAGTTAAATTGATAATAGTAAGAGTAATAGGTACAGTAATTGTCGTTCTATCGATCATTTAAGCATAATATGGCTAATAATATGAGTTAGATTGATAATACTAAGAGTAGTGAGTATAGTAATTCTCGTTCTATCGATCATATAAGCATAATATGGCTAATAATATGAGTTAGATTGACAATACTAAGAGTAGTGAGTATAGTAATTCTCGTTCTATCGATCATATAAGCATAATATGGCTAACAATATGAGTTAGATTGATAACAATAAGAGTAATAAGTATAGTAATTGTCGTCCTGTCAATCATATAAGCATAATATGGCTAATAATATGTGTTAAATTGATAATAATAAGAGTAATAGGTACAGTAATTGTCGTTCTATCGATCATTTAAGCATAATATGGCTAATAATATGAGTTAGATTGATAATACTAAGAGTAGTAAGTATAGTAATTCTCGTTCTATCGATCATATCTGCATAATGTGGTTAACAATATGAGTTAGATTGATAATAGTAAGAGTAATGTGTATAGTAATTGTCGTTCTATCGATCATATAAGCATAATATGGCTAATAATATGAGTTATATTTATAATAATAAGAGTAATAAGTATAGTAATTGTCGTTCTATCGATCATATAAGCATAATATGGTTAATAATATGAGTTAGATTGATAATAATAAGAGTAATAAGTATAGTAATTGTCATTCTATCGATCATATAAGCATAATATGGCTAATAATATGAGTTAGATTCATATTAATAAGAGTGATAAGTATAGTAATTGTCGTTCTATCGATAATATAAGCATAATATGGCTAATAATATGAGTTAGATTGATAATACTAAGAGTAGTGAGTATAGTAATTCTCGTTCTATCGATCATATAAGCATAATATGGCTAATAATATGAGTTATATTTATAATAATAAGAGTAATAAGTATAGTAATTGTCGTTCTATCGATCATATAAGCATAATATGTCTAATAATATGAGTTAGATTGATAACAATAAGAGTAATGAGTATAGTAATTGTAGTTCTATCGATCATATCTGCATAATATGGTTAATAATATGAGTTAGATTGATAATAATAAGAGTAATAAGTATAGTAGTTGTAGTTCTATTGCTCATATAAGCATAATATGGCTAATAATATGAGTTAGATTGATAATAATAAGAGTGATAAGTATAGTAATTGTCGTTCTATCGATAATATAAGCATAATATGGCTAATAATATGAGTTAGATTGATAATACTAAGAGTAGTGAGTATAGTAATTCTCGTTCTATCGAACATATAAGCATAATATGGCTAATAATATGAGTTAGATTGATAACAATAAGAGTAATATGTATAGTAATTGTCGTTCTATCGATCATATAAGCATAATATGGCTAATAATATGAGTTAGAGTGATAATACTAAGAGTAGTGAGTATAGTAATTCTCATTCTATCGATCATATAAGCATAATATGGCTAATAATATGAGTTAGATTGATAATAATAAGAGTAATAAGTATAGTAATTGTCGTTCTATCGATCAAATTTGCATAATATGGTTAATAATATGAGTTAGATTGATAACAGTGAGTGTAATAAGTATAGTAATTGTCGTCCTGTCAATCATATAAGCATAATATGGCTAATAATATGAGTTAAATTGATAATAATAAGAGTAATAGGTACAGTAATTGTCGTTCTATCGATCATTTAAGCATAATATGGCTAATAATATGAGCTAGATTGATAATACTAAGAGTAGTGAGTATAGTAATTCTCGTTCTATCGATCATATAAGCATAATATGGCTAATAATATGAGTTAGATTGACAATACTAAGAGTAGTGAGTATAGTAATTCTCGTTCTGTCGATCATATAAGCATAATATGGCTAACAATATGAGTTAGATTGATAACAATAAGAGTAATAAGTATAGTAATTGTCGTTCTATCGATCATATAAGCATCATATGGCTAATAATATGAGTTAGATTGATAATACTAAGAGTAGTGAGTATAGTAATTCTCGTTCTATCGATCATATAAGCATAATATGGCTAAAAATATGAGTTAGATTGATAACAATAAGAGTAATAAGTATAGTAATTGTCGTTCTATCGATCATATAAGCATAATATGGCTAATAATGTGAGTTAGAGTGATAATACTAACAGTAGTGAGTATAGTAATTCTCATTCTATCGATCATATAAGCATAATATGGCTAATAATATGAGTTACATTGATAATAATAAGAGTAATGAGTATAGTAATTGTCGTTCTATCGATATTATAAGCATAATATTGTTAATAATATGAGTTAGATTGATAATAATACGAGTAATAAGTATAGTAATTGTCGTTCTATCGATCATTTAAGCATAATATGGCTAATAATATGAGTTAGGTTGATAATAATAAGATTAATATGTATAGTGATTGTCGTTCTATCGATCAAATTTGCATAATATGGTTAATAATATGAGTTAGATTGATAACAGTGAGTGTAATAAGTATAGTAATTGTCGTCCTGTCAATCATATAAGAATAATATGGCTAATAATATGAGTTAAATTGATAATAATAAGAGTAATAGGTACAGTAAATGTCGTGCTATCGATCATATCTGCATGATATGGTTAATAATATGAGTTAGATTGATAATAGTGAGTGTAATAAATATAGTAATTGTCGTTCTATCGATCATATAAGCATAATATGGCTAATAATATGAGTTAGATTGATAATAATAAGAGTAATAAGTATAATAATTATCGTTCTATCGATCATTTAAGCATAATATGGCTAATAATATGAGTTAGATTGATAACAATAAGAGTAATAAGTATAGTAATTGTCGTTCTATCGATCATGTAAGCATAATATGGCTAATAATATAAATTAGAGTGATAATACTAAGAGTAGTGAGTATAGTAATTCTCATTCTATCGATCATATAAGCATAATATGGCTAATAATATGAGTTAGATTGATAATAATAAGAGTAATGAGTTTAGTGATTGTCGTTCTATCGATCAAATTTGCATAATATGGTTAATAATATGAGTTAGATTGATAACAGTGAGTGTAATAAGTATAGTAATTGTCGTCCTGTCAATCATATAAGCATAATATGGCTAATAATATGAGTTAAATTGATAATAATAAGAGTAATAGGTACAGTAATTGTCGTTCTATCGATCATTTAAGCATAATATGGCTAATAATATGAGTTAGATTGATAATACTAAGAGTAGTGAGTATAGTAATTCTCGATCTATCGATCATATCTGCATAATATGGCTAATAATATGAGTTAGATTCATAATAATAAGAGTGATAAGTATAGTAATTGTCGTTCTATCGATCATTTAAGCATAATATGGCTAATAATATGAGTTAGATTGATAATACTAAGAGTAGTGAGTATAGTAATTCTCGTTCTATCGAACATATAAGCATAATATGGCTAATAATATGAGTTAGATTGATAACAATAAGAGTAATAAGTATAGTAATTGTCGTTCTATCGATCATTTAAGCATAATATGGCTAATAATATGAGTTAGGTTGATAATAATAAGATTAATATGTATAGTGATTGTCGTTCTATCGATCAAATTTGCATAATATGGTTAATAATATGAGTTAGATTGATAACAGTGAGTGTAATAAATATAGTAGTTGTCGTTCTGTCGATCATATAAGCATAATACGTCTAATAATATGAGTTAGGCTGATAATAATAAGAGTAATAGGTATAGTAAATGTCGTGCTATCGATCATATCTGCATGATATGGTTAATAATATGAGTTAGATTGATAATAGTGAGTGTAATAAATATAGTAATTGTCGTTCTATCGATCATATAAGCATAATATGGCTAATAATATGAGTTAGATTGATAATAATAAGAGTAATAAGTATAATAATTATCGTTCTATCGATCATTTAAGCATAATATGGCTAATAATATGAGTTAGATTGATAACAATAAGAGTAATAAGTATAGTAATTGTCGTTCTATCGATCATGTAAGCATAATATGGCTAATAATATGAGTTAGAGTGATAATACTAAGAGTAGTGAGTATAGTAATTCTCATTCTATCGATCATATAAGCATAATATGGCTAATAATATGAGTTAGATTGATAATAATAAGAGTAATGAGTTTAGTGGTTGTCGTTCTATCGATCAAATTTGCATAATATGGTTAATAATATGAGTTAGATTGATAACAGTGAGTGTAATAAGTATAGTAATTGTCGTCCTGTCAATCATATAAGCATAATATGGCTAATAATATGAGTTAAATTGATAATAATAAGAGTAATAGGTACAGTAAATGTCGTGCTATCGAACATATCTGCATGATATGGTTAATAATATGAGTTAGATTGATAATAGTGAGTGTAATAAATATAGTAATTGTCGTTCTATCGATCATATAAGCATAATATGGCTAATAATATGAGTTAGATTGATAATAATAAGAGTAATAAGTATAATAATTATCGTTCTATCGATCATTTAAGCATAATATGGCTAATAATATGAGTTAGATTGATAACAATAAGAGTAATAAGTATAGTAATTGTCGTTCTATCGATCATGTAAGCATAATATGGCTAATAATATGAGTTAGAGTGATAATACTAAGAGTAGTGAGTATAGTAATTCTCATTCTATCGATCATATAAGCATAATATGGCTAATAATATGAGTTAGATTGATAATAATAAGAGTAATGAGTTTAGTGATTGTCGTTCTATCGATCAAATTTGCATAATATGGTTAATAATATGAGTTAGATTGATAACAGTGAGTGTAATAAGTATAGTAATTGTCGTCCTGTCAATCATATAAGCATAATATGGCTAATAATATGAGTTAAATTGATAATAATAAGAGTAATAGGTACAGTAATTGTCGTTCTATCGATCATTTAAGCATAATATGGCTAATAATATGAGTTAGATTGATAATACTAAGAGTAGTGAGTATAGTAATTCTCGATCTATCGATCATATCTGCATAATATGGCTAATAATATGAGTTAGATTCATAATAATAAGAGTGATAAGTATAGTAATTGTCGTTCTATCGATAATATAAGCATAATATGGCTAATAATATGAGTTAGATTGATAATACTAAGAGTAGTGAGTATAGTAATTCTCGTTCTATCGAACATATAAGCATAATATGGCTAATAATATGAGTTAGATTGATAACAATAAGAGTAATATGTATAGTAATTGTCGTTCTATCGATCATATAAGCATAATATGGCTAATAATATGAGTTAGAGTGATAATACTAAGAGTAGTGAGTATAGTAATTCTCATTCTATCGATCATATAAGCATAATATGGCTAATAATATGAGTTAGATTGATAATAATAAGAGTAATAATTATAGTAATTGTCGTTCTATCGATCAAATTTGCATAATATGGTTAATAATATGAGTTAGATTGATAACAGTGAGTGTAATAAGTATAGTAATTGTCGTCCTGTCAATCATATAAGCATAATATGGCTAATAATATGAGTTAAATTGATAATAATAAGAGTAATAGGTACAGTAATTGTCGTTCTATCGATCATTTAAGCATAATATGGCTAATAATATGAGTTAGATTGATAATACTAAGAGTAGTGAGTATAGTAATTCTCGCTCTATCGATCATATAAGCATAATATGGCTAATAATATGAGTTAGATTGACAATACTAAGAGTAGTGAGTATAGTAATTCTCGTTCTATCGATCATATAAGCATAATATGGCTAACAATATGAGTTAGATTGATAACAATAAGAGTAATAAGTATAGTAATTGTCGTTCTATCGATCATATAAGCATAATATGGCTAATAATATGAGTTAGATTGATAATACTAAGAGTAGTGAGTATAGTAATTCTCGTTCTATCGATCATATAAGCATAATATGGCTAAAAATATGAGTTAGATTGATAACAATAAGAGTAATAAGTATAGTAATTGTCGTTCTATCGATCATATAAGCATAATATGGCTAATAATGTGAGTTAGAGTGATAATACTAACAGTAGTGAGTATAGTAATTCTCATTCTATCGATCATATAAGCATAATATGGCTAATAATATGAGTTACATTGATAATAATAAGAGTAATGAGTATAGTAATTGTCGTTCTATCGATATTATAAGCATAATATTGTTAATAATATGAGTTAGATTGATAATAATACGAGTAATAAGTATAGTAATTGTCGTTCTATCGATCATTTAATCATAATATGGCTAATAATATGAGTTAGGTTGATAATAATAAGATTAATATGTATAGTGATTGTCGTTCTATCGATCAAATTTGCATAATATGGTTAATAATATGAGTTAGATTGATAACAGTGAGTGTAATAAATATAGTAGTTGTCGTTCTGTCGATCATATAAGCATAATACGTCTAATAATATGAGTTAGGCTGATAATAATAAGAGTAATAGGTATAGTAAATGTCGTGCTATCGATCATATCTGCATGATATGGTTAATAATATGAGTTTGATTGATAATAGTGAGTGTAATAAATATAGTAATTGTCGTTCTATCGATCATATAAGCATAATATGGCTAATAATATGAGTTAGATTGATAATAATAAGAGTAATAAGTATAATAATTATCGTTCTATCGATCATTTAAGCATAATATGGCTAATAATATGAGTTAGATTGATAACAATAAGAGTAATAAGTATAGTAATTGTCGTTCTATCGATCATGTAAGCATAATATGGCTAATAATATGAGTTAGAGTGATAATACTAAGAGTAGTGAGTATAGTAATTCTCATTCTATCGATCATATAAGCATAATATGGCTAATAATATGAGTTAGATTGATAATAATAAGAGTAATGAGTTTAGTGATTGTCGTTCTATCGATCAAATTTGCATAATATGGTTAATAATATGAGTTAGATTGATAACAGTGAGTGTAATAAGTATAGTAATTGTCGTCCTGTCAATCATATAAGAATAATATGGCTAATAATATGAGTTAAATTGATAATAATAAGAGTAATAGGTACAGTAAATGTCGTGCTATCGATCATATCTGCATGATATGGTTAATAATATGAGTTAGATTGATAATAGTGAGTGTAATAAATATAGTAATTGTCGTTCTATCGATCATATAAGCATAATATGGCTAATAATATGAGTTAGATTGATAATAATAAGAGTAATAAGTATAATAATTATCGTTCTATCGATCATTTAAGCATAATATGGCTAATAATATGAGTTAGATTGATAACAATAAGAGTAATAAGTATAGTAATTGTCGTTCTATCGATCATGTAAGCATAATATGGCTAATAATATGAGTTAGAGTGATAATACTAAGAGTAGTGAGTATAGTAATTCTCATTCTATCGATCATATAAGCATAATATGGCTAATAATATGAGTTAGATTGATAATAATAAGAGTAATGAGTTTAGTGATTGTCGTTCTATCGATCAAATTTGCATAATATGGTTAATAATATGAGTTAGATTGATAACAGTGAGTGTAATAAGTATAGTAATTGTCGTCCTGTCAATCATATAAGCATAATATGGCTAATAATATGAGTTAAATTGATAATAATAAGAGTAATAGGTACAGTAATTGTCGTTCTATCGATCATTTAAGCATAATATGGCTAATAATATGAGTTAGATTGATAATACTAAGAGTAGTGAGTATAGTAATTCTCGATCTATCGATCATATCTGCATAATATGGCTAATAATATGAGTTAGATTCATAATAATAAGAGTGATAAGTATAGTAATTGTCGTTCTATCGATCATTTAAGCATAATATGGCTAATAATATGAGTTAGATTGATAATACTGAGAGTAGTGAGTATAGTAATTCTCGTTCTATCGAACATATAAGCATAATATGGCTAATAATATGAGTTAGATTGATAACAATAAGAGTAATAAGTATAGTAATTGTCGTTCTATCGATCATTTAAGCATAATATGGCTAATAATATGAGTTAGAGTGATAATACTAAGAGTAGTGAGTATAGTAATTCTCATTCTATCGATCATATAAGCATAATATGGCTAATAATATGAGTTAGATTGATAATAATAAGAGTAATGAGTTTAGTGATTGTCGTTCTATCGATCAAATTTGCATAATATGGTTAATAATATGAGTTAGATTGATAACAGTGAGTGTAATAAGTATAGTAATTGTCGTCCTGTCAATCATATAAGCATAATATGGCTAATAATATGAGTTAAATTGATAATAATAAGAGTAATAGGTACAGTAATTGTCGTTCTATCGATCATTTAAGCATAATATGGCTAATAATATGAGTTAGATTGATAATACTAAGAGTAGTGAGTATAGTAATTCTCGATCTATCGATCATATCTGCATAATATGGCTAATAATATGAGTTAGATTCATAATAATAAGAGTGATAAGTATAGTAATTGTCGTTCTATCGATAATATAAGCATAATATGGCTAATAATATGAGTTAGATTGATAATACTAAGAGTAGTGAGTATAGTAATTCTCGTTCTATCGAACATATAAGCATAATATGGCTAATAATATGAGTTAGATTGATAACAATAAGAGTAATATGTATAGTAATTGTCGTTCTATCGATCATATAAGCATAATATGGCTAATAATATGAGTTAGAGTGATAATACTAAGAGTAGTGAGTATAGTAATTCTCATTCTATCGATCATATAAGCATAATATGGCTAATAATATGAGTTAGATTAATAATAATAAGAGTAATAATTATAGTAATTGTCGTTCTATCGATCAAATTTGCATAATATGGTTAATAATATGAGTTAGATTGATAACAGTGAGTGTAATAAGTATAGTAATTGTCGTCCTGTCAATCATATAAGCATAATATGGCTAATAATATGAGTTAAATTGATAATAATAAGAGTAATAGGTACAGTAATTGTCGTTCTATCGATCATTTAAACATAATATGGCTAATAATATGAGTTAGATTGATAATACTAAGAGTAGTGAGTATAGTAATTCTCGTTCTATCGATCATATAAGCATAATATGGCTAATAATATGAGTTAGATTGACAATACTAAGAGTAGTGAGTATAGTAATTCTCGTTCTATCGATCATATAAGCATAATATGGCTAACAATATGAGTTAGATTGATAACAATAAGAGTAATAAGTATAGTAATTGTCGTTCTATCGATCATATAAGCATAATATGGCTAATAATATGAGTTAGATTGATAATACTAAGAGTAGTGAGTATAGTAATTCTCGTTCTATCGATCATATAAGCATAATATGGCTAAAAATATGAGTTAGATTGATAACAATAAGAGTAATAAGTATAGTAATTGTCGTTCTATCGATCATATAAGCATAATATGGCTAATAATGTGAGTTAGAGTGATAATACTAACAGTAGTGAGTATAGTAATTCTCATTCTATCGATCATATAAGCATAATATGGCTAATAATATGAGTTACATTGATAATAATAAGAGTAATGAGTATAGTAATTGTCGTTCTATCGATATTATAAGCATAATATTGTTAATAATATGAGTTAGATTGATAATAATACGAGTAATAAGTATAGTAATTGTCGTTCTATCGATCATTTAAGCATAATATGGCTAATAATATGTGTTAGGTTGATAATAATAAAATTAATATGTATAGTGATTGTCGTTCTATCGATCAAATTTGCATAATATGGTTAATAATATGAGTTAGATTGATAACAGTGAGTGTAATAAGTATAGTAATTGTCGTCCTGTCAATCATATAAGCATAATATGGCTAATAATATGAGTTAAATTGATAATAATAAGAGTAATAGGTACAGTAAATGTCGTGCTATCGATCATATCTGCATGATATGGTTAATAATATGAGTTAGATTGATAATAGTGAGTGTAATAAATATAGTAATTGTCGTTCTATCGATCATATAAGCATAATATGGCTAATAATATGAGTTAGATTGATAATAATAAGAGTAATAAGTATAATAATTATCGTTCTATCGATCATTTAAGCATAATATGGCTAATAATATGAGTTAGATTGATAACAATAAGAGTAATAAGTATAGTAATTGTCGTTCTATCGATCATGTAAGCATAATATGGCTAATAATATGAGTTAGAGTGATAATACTAAGAGTAGTGAGTATAGTAATTCTCATTCTATCGATCATATAAGCATAATATGGCTAATAATATGAGTTAGATTGATAATAATAAGAGTAATGAGTTTAGTGATTGTCGTTCTATCGATCAAATTTGCATAATATGGTTAATAATATGAGTTAGATTGATAACAGTGAGTGTAATAAGTATAGTAATTGTCGTCCTGTCAATCATATAAGCATAATATGGCTAATAATATGAGTTAAATTGATAATAATAAGAGTAATAGGTACAGTAATTGTCGTTCTATCGATCATTTAAGCATAATATGGCTAATAATATGAGTTAGATTGATAATACTAAGAGTAGTGAGTATAGTAATTCTCGATCTATCGATCATATCTGCATAATATGGCTAATAATATGAGTTAGATTCGTAATAATAAGAGTGATAAGTATAGTAATTGTCGTTCTATCGATAATATAAGCATAATATGGCTAATAATATGAGTTAGATTGATAACACTAAGACTAGTGAGTATAGTAATTCTCGTTCTATCGATCATATAAGCATAATATGGCTAATAATATGAGTTATATTTATAATAATAAGAGTAGTAAGTATAGTAATTGTCGTTCTATCGATCATATAAGCATAATATGTCTAATAATATGAGTTAGATTGATAACAATAAGAGTAATGAGTATAGTAATTGTAGTTCTATCGATGATATCTGCATAATATGGTTAATAATATGAGTTAGATTGATAATAATAAGAGTAATAAGTATAGTAGTTGTAGTTCTATTGCTCATATAAGCATAATATGGCTAATAATATGAGTTACATTGATAACAATAAGAGTAATAAGTATAGTAATTGTCGTTCTATCGATCATATAAGCATAATATGGCTAATAATATGAGTTAGAGTGATAATACTAAGAGTAGTGAGTATAGTAATTCTCATTCTATCGATCATATAAGCATAATATGGCTAATAATATGAGTTAGATTGATAATAATAAGAGTAATAAGTATAGTAATTGTCGTTCTATCGATCAAATTTGCATAATATGGTTAATAATATGAGTTAGATTGATAACAGTGAGTGTAATAAGTATAGTAATTGTCGTCCTGTCAATCATATAAGCATAATATGGCTAATAATATGTGTTAAATTGATAATAATAAGAGTAATAGGTACAGTAATTGTCGTTCTATCGATCATTTAAGCATAATAAGGCTAATAATATGAGTTAGATTGATAACACTAAGAGTAGTGAGTATAGTAATTCTCGTTCTATCGATCATATAAGCATAATATGGCTAATAATATGAGTTAGATTGACAATACTAAGAGTAGTGAGTATAGTAATTCTCGTTCTATCGATCATATAAGCATAATATGGCTAACAATATGAGTTAGATTGATAACAATAAGAGTAATAAGTATAGTAATTGTCGTTCTATCGATCATATAAGCATAATATGGCTAATAATATGAGTTAGATTGATAATACTAAGAGTAGTGAGTATAGTAATTCTCGTTCTATCGATCATATAAGCATAATATGGCTAAAAATATGAGTTAGATTGATAACAATAAGAGTAATAAGTATAGTAATTGTCGTTCTATCGATCATATAAGCATAATATGGCTAATAATATGAATTAGAGTGATAATACTAACAGTAGTGAGTATAGTAATTCTCATTCTATCGATCATATAAGCATAATATGGCTAATAATGTGAGTTACATTGATAATAATAAGAGTAATGAGTATAGTAATTGTCGTTCTATCGATCATATAAGCATAATATGGGTAATAAAATGAGTTGGATTGATAATAATAAGAGTAATGAGTATAGTAATTGTCGTTCTATCGATCATTTAAGCATAATATGGCTAATAATATGAGTTAGATTGATAATAATAACAGTAATAAGTATAGTAATTGTCGGTCTATCGATAATATAAGCATAATATGGCTAATAATATGAGTTAGATTGATAATACTAAGAGTAGTGAGTATAGTAATTCTCGTTCTATCGATCATATAAGCATAATATGGCTAATAATATGATTTAGATTGATAACAATAAGAGTAATAAGTATAGTAACTGTCGTTCTATCGATCATATAAGCATAATATGGCTAATAATATGAGTTAGAGTGATAATACTAAGAGTAGTGAGTATAGTAATTCTCGTTCTATCGATCATATAAGCATAATATGGCTAAAAATATGAGTTAGATTGATAACAATAAGAGTAATAAGTATAGTAATTGTCGTTCTATCGATCATATAAGCATAATATGGCGAATAATGTGAGTTAGAGTGTTAATACTAACAGTAGTGAGTATAGTAATTCTCATTCTATCGATCATATAAGCATAATATGGCTAATAATATGAGTTACATTGATAATAATAAGAGTAATGAGTATAGTAATTGTCGTTCTATCGATATTATAAGCATAATATTGTTAATAATATGAGTTAGATTGATAATAATACGAGTAATAAGTATAGTAATTGTCGTTCTATCGATCATTTAAGCATAATATGGCTAATAATATGAGTTAGGTTGATAATAATAAGATTAATATGTATAGTGATTGTCGTTCTATCGATCAAATTTGCATAATATGGTTAATAATATGAGTTAGATTGATAACAGTGAGTGTAATAAGTATAGTAATTGTCGTCCTGTCAATCATATAAGCATAATATGGCTAATAATATGAGTTAAATTGATAATAATAAGAGTAATAGCTACAGCAATTGTCGTTCTATCGATCATTTAAGCATAATATGGCTAATAATATGAGTTAGATTGATAATACTAAGAGTAGTGAATATAGTAATTCTCGATCTATCGATCATATCTGCATAATATGGATAATAATATGAGTTAGATTCATAATAATAAGAGTGATAAGTATAGTAATTGTCGTTCTATCGATAATATAAGCATAATATGGCTAATAATATGAGTTAGATTGATAATACTAAGACTAGTGAGTATAGTAATTCTCGTTCTATCGATCATATAAGCATAATATGGCTAATAATATGAGTTATATTTATAATAATAAGAGTAATAAGTATAGTAATTGTCGTTCTATCGATCATATAAGCATAATATGTCTAATAATATGAGTTAGATTGATAACAATAAGAGTAATGAGTATAGTAATTGTAGTTCTATCGATGATATCTGCATAATATGGTTAATAATATGAGTTAGATTGATAATAATAAGAGTAATAAGTATAGTGGTTGTAGTTCTATTGCTCATATAAGCATAATATGGCTAATAATATGAGTTACATTGATAACAATAAGAGTAATAAGTATAGTAATTGTCGTTCTATCGATCATATAAGCATAATATGGCTAATAATATGAGTTAGAGTGATAATACTAAGAGTAGTGAGTATAGTGATTCTCATTCTATCGATCATATAAGCATAATATGGCTAATAATATGAGTTAGATTGATAATAATAAGAGTAATGAGTTTAGTGATTGTCGTTCTATCGATCAAATTTGCATAATATGGTTAATAATATGAGTTAGATTGATAACAGTGAGTGTAATAAGTATAGTAATTGTCGTCCTGTCAATCATATAAGCATAATATGGCTAATAATATGTGTTAAATTGATAATAATAAGAGTAATAGGTACAGTAATTGTCGTTCTATCGATCATTTCAGCATAATAAGGCTAATAATATGAGTTAGATTCATAATACTAAGAGTAGTGAGTATAGTAATTCTCGTTCTATCGATCATATAAGCATAATATGGCTAATAATATGAGTTAGATTGACAATACTAAGAGTAGTGAGTATAGTAATTCTCGTTCTATCGATCATATAATCATAATATGGCTAACAATATGAGTTAGATTGATAACAATAAGAGTAATAAGTATAGTAATTGTCGTTCTATCGATCATATAAGCATAATATGGCTAATAATATGAGTTAGATTGATAATACTAAGAGTAGTGAGTATAGTAATTCTCGTTCTATCGATCATATAAGCATAATATGGCTAAAAATATGAGTTAGATTGATAACAATAAGAGTAATAAGTATAGTAATTGTGGTTCTATCGATCATATAAGCATAATATGGCTAATAATGTGAGTTAGAGTGATAATACTAACAGTAGTGAGTATAGTAATTCTCATTCTATCGATCATATAAGCATAATATGGCTAATAATATGAGTTACATTGATAATAATAAGAGTAATGAGTATAGTAATTGTCGTTCTATCGATATTATAAGCATAATATTGTTAATAATATGAGTTAGATTGATAATAATACGAGTAATAAGTATAGTAATTGTCGTTCTATCGATCATTTAAGCATAACATGGCTAATAATATGAGTTAGGTTGATAATAATAAGATTAATATGTATAGTGATTGTCGTTCTATCGATCAAATTTGCATAATATGGTTAATAATATGAGTTAGATTGATAACAGTGAGTGTAATAAATATAGTAGTTGTCGTTCTGTCGATCATATAAGCATAATACGTCTAATAATATGAGTTAGGCTGATAATAATAAGAGTAATAGGTATAGTAAATGTCGTGCTATCGATCATATCTGCATGATATGGTTAATAATATGAGTTACATTGATAATAGTGAGTGTAATAAATATAGTAATTGTCGTTCTATCGATCATATAAGCATAATATGGCTAATAATATGAGTTAGATTGATAATAATAAGAGTAATAAGTATAATAATTATCGTTCTATCGATCATTTAAGCATAATATGGCTAATAATATGAGTTAGATTGATAACAATAAGAGTAATAAGTATAGTAATTGTCGTTCTACCGATCATGTAAGCATAATATGGCTAATAATATGAGTTAGAGTGATAATACTAAGAGTAGTGAGTATAGTAATTCTCATTCTATCGATCATATAAGCATAATATGGCTAATAATATGAGTTAGATTGATAATAATAAGAGTAATGAGTTTAGTGATTGTCGTTCTATCGATCACATTTGCATAATATGGTTAATAATATGAGTTAGATTGATAACAGTGAGTGTAATAAGTATTGTAATTGTCGTCCTGTCAATCATATAAGCATAATATGGCTAATAATATGAGTTAAATTGATAATAATAAGAGTAATAGCTACAGTAATTGTCGTTCTATCGATCATTTAAGCATAATATGGCTAATAATATGAGTTAGATTGATAATACTAAGAGTAGTGAGTATAGTAATTCTCGATCTATCGATCATATCTGCATAATATGGCTAATAATATGAGTTAGATTCATAATAATAAGAGTGATAAGTATAGTAATTGTCGTTCTATCGATAATATAAGCATAATATGGCTAATAATATGAGTTAGATTGATAATACTAAGACTAGTGAGTATAGTAATTCTCGTTCTATCGATCATATAAGCATAATATGGCTAATAATATGAGTTATATTTATAATAATAAGAGTAATAAGTATAGTAATTGTCGTTCTATCGATCATATAAGCATAATATGTCTAATAATATGAGTTAGATTGATAACAATAAGAGTAATGAGTATAGTAATTGTAGTTCTATCGATGATATCTGCATAATATGGTTAATAATATGAGTTAGATTGATAATAATAAGAGTAATAAGTATAGTGGTTGTAGTTCTATTGCTCATATAAGCATAATATGGCTAATAATATGAGTTACATTGATAACAATAAGAGTAATAAGTATAGTAATTGTCGTTCTATCGATCATATAAGCATAATATGGCTAATAATATGAGTTAGAGTGATAATACTAAGAGTAGTGAGTATAGTAATTCTCATTCTATCGATCATATAAGCATAATATGGCTAATAATATGAGTTAGATTGATAATAATAAGAGTAATAAGTATAGTAATTGTCGTTCTATCGATAATATAAGCATAATATGGCTAATAATATGAGTTAGATTGATAATACTAAGAGTAGTGAGTATAGTAATTCTCGTTCTATCGATCATATAAGCATAATATGGCTCATAATATGAGTTAGATTGATAACAATAAGAGTAATAAGTATAGTAATTGTCGTTCTATCGATCATATAAGCATAATATGGCTAATAATATGAGTTAGAGTGATAATACTAAGAGTAGTGGGTATAGTAATTCTCATTCTATCGATCATATAAGCATAATATGGCTAATAATATGAGTCAGATTGATAATAATAAGAGTAATGAGTATAGTAATTATAGTTCTATCGATCATTTAAGCATAATATGGCTAATAATATGAGTTAGATTGATAATAATAACGGCAATAAGTATAGTAATTGTCGTTCTATCGATATTATAAGCATAATATTGTTAATAATATGAGTTAGATTGATAATAATACGAGTAATAAGTATAGTAATTGTCGTTCTATCGATCATTTAAGCATAATACGGCTAATAATATGAGTTAGGTTGATAATAATAAGAGTAATATGTATAGTGATTGTCGTTCTATCGATCAAATTTGCATAATATGGTTAATAATATGAGTTAGATTGATAACAGTGAGTGTAATAAATATAGTAGTTGTCGTTCGATCGATCATATAAGCATAATATGGCTAATAACATGAGTTAGATTGATAACAATAAGAGTAATAAGTATAGTAATTATCGTCCTATCGATCATGTAATCATAATATGGCTAATAATATGAGTTAGATTGATAATACTAAGAGTAGTGAGTATAGTAATTCTCGTTCTATCGATCATAGAAGCATAATATGGCTAATAATATGAGTTAGATTGATAATAATAAGAGTAATAAGTATAGTAATTGTCGGTCCATCGATCATTTAAGCATAATATGGCTAATAATACGAGTTAGATTGATAATAATAAGAATAATAAGTATTGTAATTGTCGTTCTATCGATCATATAAGCATAATATGGCTAATAATATGAGTTAGGTTGATAATAATAAGAGTAATAGGTATAGTAATTGTCGTTCTATCGATTATATAAGCATAATATGGCTAATAGTATAACTTAGATTGATAATAGCAAGTGTAATAAGTATAGTAATTATCGTTCTATCGATCATTTAAGCATAATATGGCTAATAATATGAGTTAGGTTGATAATAATAAGAGTAATAAGTATAGTAATTGTCGTTCTATTGCTCATATAAGCATAATATGTCTAATAATATGAGTTAGATTGATAATAATAAGAGTAATGAGTATAGTAATTGTCGTTCTATCGATAATATAAGCATAATATGGCTAATAATATGAGTTAGATTGATAATAATAAGAGTAATAAGTATAGTAATTGTCGTTCTATCGATCATTGAAGCATTATATGGCTAATAATATGAGTTAGATTGATAATAAGAGTAATGAGTATAGTAATTGTAGTTCTATCGATCATATCTACATAATATGGTTAATAATATGAGTTAAATTCATAATAATAAGTGTAATAAGTATAGTGATTGTCGTTCTATCGAACAAATGTGCATAATGTGGTTAATAATATGAGTTAGATTGATAACAGTGAGTGTAATAAGTATAGTAATGGTCGTTCTGTCGATCATATAAGCATAATATGGCTAATAATATGAGTTAGATTGATAATAATAAGAGTAATAAGTATAGTAATTGTCGTTCTATCGATCATTTAAGCATAATATGGCTAATAATACGAGTTAGATTGATAATAATAAGAATAATAAGTATAGTAATTGTCGTTCTATCGATCATATAAGCATAATATGGCTAATAATATGAGTTAGGTTGATAATAATAAGAGTAATAGGTATAGTAATTGTCGTTCTAGCGATTATATAAGCATAATATGGCTAATAGTATAACTTAGATTGATAATAGCAAGTGTAATAAGTATAGTAATTATCGATCTATCGATCATGTAAGCATAATATGGCTTATAATATGAGTTAGATTGATAATAATAACAGTAATAAGTATAGTAATTGTCGTTCTATCGATAATATAAGCATAATATGGCTAATAATATGAGTTAGATTGATAACACTAAGAGTAGTGAGTATAGTAATTGTCGTTCTATCGATCATTGAAGCATTATATGGCTAATAATATGAGTTAGATTGATAATAAGAGTAACGAGTATAGTAATTGTAGTTCTATCGATTATATCTACATAATATGGTTAATAATATGAGTTAGATTCATAATAATAAGTGTAATAATTATAGTGATTGTCGTTCTATCGAACAAATGTGCATAATGTGGTTAATAATATGAGCTAGATTGATAACAGTGAGTGTAATAAGTATAGTAATGGTCGTTCTGTCGATCATATAAGCATAATATGGCTAATAATATGAGTTAGATTGATAATAATAAGAGTAATAAGTATAGTGATTGTCGTTCTATCGATATTATAAGCATAATATTGTTAATAATATGAGTTAGGTTGATAATAATAAGAGCAATATGTATAGTGATTGTCGTTCTATCGATCAAATTTGCATAATATGGTTAATAATATGAGTTAGATTGATAACAGTGAGTGTAATAAATATAGTAGTTGTCGTTCTGTCGATCATATAAGCATAATATGGCTAATAATATGAGTTAGGCTGATAATAATAAGAGTAATAGGTATAGTAAATGTCGTGCTATCGATCATATCTGCATAATATGGTTAATAATATGAGTTAGATTGATAATAGTGAGTGTAATAAGTATAGTAATTGTCGTTCTATCGATCATATAAGCATAATATGGCTAATAATATGAGTTAGAGTGATAATACTAAGAGTAGTGAGTATAGTAATTCTCATTCTATCGATCATATAAGCATAATATGGCTAATAATATGAGTTAGATTGATAATAATAAGAGTAATGAGTTTAGTGGTTGTCGTTCTATCGATCAAATTTGCATAATATGGTTAATAATATGAGTTAGATTGATAACAGTGAGTGTAATAAGTATAGTAATTGTCGTCCTGTCAATCATATAAGCATAATATGGCTAATAATATGAGTTAAATTGATAATAATAAGAGTAATAGGTACAGTAATTGTCGTTCTATCGATCATTTAAGCATAATATGGCTAATAATATGAGTTAGATTGATAACAATAAGAGTAATATGTATAGTAATTGTCGTTCTATCGATCATATAAGCATAATATGGCTAATAATATGAGTTAGAGTGATAATACTAAGAGTAGTGAGTATAGTAATTCTCATTCTATCGATCATATAAGCATAATATGGCTAATAATATGAGTTAGATTAATAATAATAAGAGTAATAATTATAGTAATTGTCGTTCTATCGATCAAATTTGCATAATATGGTTAATAATATGAGTTAGATTGATAACAGTGAGTGTAATAAGTATAGTAATTGTCGTCCTGTCAATCATATAAGCATAATATGGCTAATAATATGAGTTAAATTGATAATAATAAGAGTAATAGGTACAGTAATTGTCGTTCTATCGATCATTTAAGCATAATATGGCTAATAATATGAGTTAGATTGATAATACTAAGAGTAGTGAGTATAGTAATTCTCGTTCTATCGATCATATAAGCATAATATGGCTAATAATATGAGTTAGATTGACAATACTAAGAGTAGTGAGTATAGTAATTCTCGTTCTATCGATCATATAAGCATAATATGGCTAACAATATGAGTTAGATTGATAACAATAAGAGTAATAAGTATAGTAATTGTCGTTCTATCGATCATATAAGCATAATATGGCTAATAATATGAGTTAGATTGATAATACTAAGAGTAGTGAGTATAGTAATTCTCGTTCTATCGATCATATAAGCATAATATGGCTAAAAATATGAGTTAGATTGATAACAATAAGAGTAATAAGTATAGTAATTGTCGTTCTATCGATCATATAAGCATAATATGGCTAATAATGTGAGTTAGAGTGATAATACTAACAGTAGTGAGTATAGTAATTCTCATTCTATCGATCATATAAGCATAATATGGCTAATAATATGAGTTACATTGATAATAATAAGAGTAATGAGTATAGTAATTGTCGTTCTATCGATATTATAAGCATAATATTGTTAATAATATGAGTTAGATTGATAATAATACGAGTAATAAGTATAGTAATTGTCGTTCTATCGATCATTTAAGCATAATATGGCTAATAATATGAGTTAGGTTGATAATAATAAAATTAATATGTATAGTGATTGTCGTTCTATCGATCAAATTTGCATAATATGGTTAATAATATGAGTTAGATTGATAACAGTGAGTGTAATAAGTATAGTAATTGTCGTCCTGTCAATCATATAAGCATAATATGGCTAATAATATGAGTTAAATTGATAATAATAAGAGTAATAGGTACAGTAAATGTCGTGCTATCGATCATATCTGCATGATATGGTTAATAATATGAGTTAGATTGATAATAGTGAGTGTAATAAATATAGTAATTGTCGTTCTATCGATCATATAAGCATAATATGGCTAATAATATGAGTTAGATTGATAATAATAAGAGTAATAAGTATAATAATTATCGTTCTATCGATCATTTAAGCATAATATGGCTAATAATATGAGTTAGATTGATAACAATAAGAGTAATAAGTATAGTAATTGTCGTTCTATCGATCATGTAAGCATAATATGGCTAATAATATGAGTTAGAGTGATAATACTAAGAGTAGTGAGTATAGTAATTCTCATTCTATCGATCATATAAGCATAATATGGCTAATAATATGAGTTAGATTGATAATAATAAGAGTAATGAGTTTAGTGATTGTCGTTCTATCGATCAAATTTGCATAATATGGTTAATAATATGAGTTAGATTGATAACAGTGAGTGTAATAAGTATAGTAATTGTCGTCCTGTCAATCATATAAGCATAATATGGCTAATAATATGAGTTAAATTGATAATAATAAGAGTAATAGGTACAGTAATTGTCGTTCTATCGATCATTTAAGCATAATATGGCTAATAATATGAGTTAGATTGATAATACTAAGAGTAGTGAGTATAGTAATTCTCGATCTATCGATCATATCTGCATAATATGGCTAATAATATGAGTTAGATTCGTAATAATAAGAGTGATAAGTATAGTAATTGTCGTTCTATCGATAATATAAGCATAATATGGCTAATAATATGAGTTAGATTGATAACACTAAGACTAGTGAGTATAGTAATTCTCGTTCTATCGATCATATAAGCATAATATGGCTAATAATATGAGTTATATTTATAATAATAAGAGTAGTAAGTATAGTAATTGTCGTTCTATCGATCATATAAGCATAATATGTCTAATAATATGAGTTAGATTGATAACAATAAGAGTAATGAGTATAGTAATTGTAGTTCTATCGATGATATCTGCATAATATGGTTAATAATATGAGTTAGATTGATAATAATAAGAGTAATAAGTATAGTAGTTGTAGTTCTATTGCTCATATAAGCATAATATGGCTAATAATATGAGTTACATTGATAACAATAAGAGTAATAAGTATAGTAATTGTCGTTCTATCGATCATATAAGCATAATATGGCTAATAATATGAGTTAGAGTGATAATACTAAGAGTAGTGAGTATAGTAATTCTCATTCTATCGATCATATAAGCATAATATGGCTAATAATATGAGTTAGATTGATAATAATAAGAGTAATAAGTATAGTAATTGTCGTTCTATCGATCAAATTTGCATAATATGGTTAATAATATGAGTTAGATTGATAACAGTGAGTGTAATAAGTATAGTAATTGTCGTCCTGTCAATCATATAAGCATAATATGGCTAATAATATGTGTTAAATTGATAATAATAAGAGTAATAGGTACAGTAATTGTCGTTCTATCGATCATTTAAGCATAATAAGGCAAATAATATGAGTTAGATTGATAATACTAAGAGTAGTGAGTATAGTAATTCTCGTTCTATCGATCATATAAGCATAATATGGCTAATAATATGAGTTAGATTGACAATACTAAGAGTAGTGAGTATAGTAATTCTCGTTCTATCGATCATATAAGCATAATATGGCTAACAATATGAGTTAGATTGATAACAATAAGAGTAATAAGTATAGTAATTGTCGTTCTATCGATCATATAAGCATAATATGGCTAATAATATGAGTTAGATTGATAATACTAAGAGTAGTGAGTATAGTAATTCTCGTTCTATCGATCATATAAGCATAATATGGCTAAAAATATGAGTTAGATTGATAACAATAAGAGTAATAAGTATAGTAATTGTCGTTCTATCGATCATATAAGCATAATATGGCTAATAATATGAGTTAGAGTGATAATACTAACAGTAGTGAGTATAGTAATTCTCATTCTATCGATCATATAAGCATAATATGGCTAATAATGTGAGTTACATTGATAATAATAAGAGTAATGAGTATAGTAATTGTCGTTCTATCGATCATATAAGCATAATATGGGTAATAAAATGAGTTGGATTGATAATAATAAGAGTAATGAGTATAGTAATTGTCGTTCTATCGATCATTTAAGCATAATATGGCTAATAATATGAGTTAGATTGATAATAATAACAGTAATAAGTATAGTAATTGTCGGTCTATCGATAATATAAGCATAATATGGCTAATAATATGAGTTAGATTGATAATACTAAGAGTAGTGAGTATAGTAATTCTCGTTCTATCGATCATATAAGCATAATATGGCTAATAATATGATTTAGATTGATAACAATAAGAGTAATAAGTATAGTAACTGTCGTTCTATCGATCATATAAGCATAATATGGCTAATAATATGAGTTAGAGTGATAATACTAAGAGTAGTGAGTATAGTAATTCTCGTTCTATCGATCATATAAGCATAATATGGCTAAAAATATGAGTTAGATTGATAACAATAAGAGTAATAAGTATAGTAATTGTCGTTCTATCGATCATATAAGCATAATATGGCTAATAATGTGAGTTAGAGTGTTAATACTAACAGTAGTGAGTATAGTAATTCTCATTCTATCGATCATATAAGCATAATATGGCTAATAATATGAGTTACATTGATAATAATAAGAGTAATGAGTATAGTAATTGTCGTTCTATCGATATTATAAGCATAATATTGTTAATAATATGAGTTAGATTGATAATAATACGAGTAATAAGTATAGTAATTGTCGTTCTATCGATCATTTAAGCATAATATGGCTAATAATATGAGTTAGGTTGATAATAATAAGATTAATATGTATAGTGATTGTCGTTCTATCGATCAAATTTGCATAATATGGTTAATAATATGAGTTAGATTGATAACAGTGAGTGTAATAAGTATAGTAATTGTCGTCCTGTCAATCATATAAGCATAATATGGCTAATAATATGAGTTAAATTGATAATAATAAGAGTAATAGCTACAGCAATTGTCGTTCTATCGATCATTTAAGCATAATATGGCTAATAATATGAGTTAGATTGATAATACTAAGAGTAGTGAATATAGTAATTCTCGATCTATCGATCATATCTGCATAATATGGCTAATAATATGAGTTAGATTCATAATAATAAGAGTGATAAGTATAGTAATTGTCGTTCTATCGATAATATAAGCATAATATGGCTAATAATATGAGTTAGATTGATAATACTAAGACTAGTGAGTATAGTAATTCTCGTTCTATCGATCATATAAGCATAATATGGCTAATAATATGAGTTATATTTATAATAATAAGAGTAATAAGTATAGTAATTGTCGTTCTATCGATCATATAAGCATAATATGTCTAATAATATGAGTTAGATTGATAACAATAAGAGTAATGAGTATAGTAATTGTAGTTCTATCGATGATATCTGCATAATATGGTTAATAATATGAGTTAGATTGATAATAATAAGAGTAATAAGTATAGTGGTTGTAGTTCTATTGCTCATATAAGCATAATATGGCTAATAATATGAGTTACATTGATAACAATAAGAGTAATAAGTATAGTAATTGTCGTTCTATCGATCATATAAGCATAATATGGCTAATAATATGAGTTAGAGTGATAATACTAAGAGTAGTGAGTATAGTGATTCTCATTCTATCGATCATATAAGCATAATATGGCTAATAATATGAGTTAGATTGATAATAATAAGAGTAATGAGTTTAGTGATTGTCGTTCTATCGATCAAATTTGCATAATATGGTTAATAATATGAGTTAGATTGATAACAGTGAGTGTAATAAGTATAGTAATTGTCGTCCTGTCAATCATATAAGCATAATATGGCTAATAATATGAGTTAAATTGATAATAATAAGAGTAATAGCTACAGCAATTGTCGTTCTATCGATCATTTAAGCATAATATGGCTAATAATATGAGTTAGATTGATAATACTAAGAGTAGTGAATATAGTAATTCTCGATCTATCGATCATTTCAGCATAATAAGGCTAATAATATGAGTTAGATTGATAATACTAAGAGTAGTGAGTATAGTAATTCTCGTTCTATCGATCATATAAGCATAATATGGCTAATAATATGAGTTAGATTGACAATACTAAGAGTAGTGAGTATAGTAATTCTCGTTCTATCGATCATATAAGCATAATATGGCTAACAATATGAGTTAGATTGATAACAATAAGAGTAATAAGTATAGTAATTGTCGTTCTATCGATCATATAAGCATAATATGGCTAATAATATGAGTTAGATTGATAATACTAAGAGTAGTGAGTATAGTAATTCTCGTTCTATCGATCATATAAGCATAATATGGCTAAAAATATGAGTTAGATTGATAACAATAAGAGTAATAAGTATAGTAATTGTGGTTCTATCGATCATATAAGCATAATATGGCTAATAATGTGAGTTAGAGTGATAATACTAACAGTAGTGAGTATAGTAATTCTCATTCTATCGATCATATAAGCATAATATGGCTAATAATATGAGTTACATTGATAATAATAAGAGTAATGAGTATAGTAATTGTCGTTCTATCGATATTATAAGCATAATATTGTTAATAATATGAGTTAGATTGATAATAATACGAGTAATAAGTATAGTAATTGTCGTTCTATCGATCATTTAAGCATAACATGGCTAATAATATGAGTTAGGTTGATAATAATAAGATTAATATGTATAGTGATTGTCGTTCTATCGATCAAATTTGCATAATATGGTTAATAATATGAGTTAGATTGATAACAGTGAGTGTAATAAATATAGTAGTTGTCGTTCTGTCGATCATATAAGCATAATACGTCTAATAATATGAGTTAGGCTGATAATAATAAGAGTAATAGGTATAGTAAATGTCGTGCTATCGATCATATCTGCATGATATGGTTAATAATATGAGTTACATTGATAATAGTGAGTGTAATAAATATAGTAATTGTCGTTCTATCGATCATATAAGCATAATATGGCTAATAATATGAGTTAGATTGATAATAATAAGAGTAATAAGTATAATAATTATCGTTCTATCGATCATTTAAGCATAATATGGCTAATAATATGAGTTAGATTGATAACAATAAGAGTAATAAGTATAGTAATTGTCGTTCTACCGATCATGTAAGCATAATATGGCTAATAATATGAGTTAGAGTGATAATACTAAGAGTAGTGAGTATAGTAATTCTCATTCTATCGATCATATAAGCATAATATGGCTAATAATATGAGTTAGATTGATAATAATAAGAGTAATGAGTTTAGTGATTGTCGTTCTATCGATCACATTTGCATAATATGGTTAATAATATGAGTTAGATTGATAACAGTGAGTGTAATAAGTATTGTAATTGTCGTCCTGTCAATCATATAAGCATAATATGGCTAATAATATGAGTTAAATTGATAATAATAAGAGTAATAGCTACAGTAATTGTCGTTCTATCGATCATTTAAGCATAATATGGCTAATAATATGAGTTAGATTGATAATACTAAGAGTAGTGAGTATAGTAATTCTCGATCTATCGATCATATCTGCATAATATGGCTAATAATATGAGTTAGATTGATAATAATAAGAGTGATAAGTATAGTAATTGTCGTTCTATCGATAATATAAGCATAATATGGCTAATAATATGAGTTAGATTGATAATACTAAGACTAGTGAGTATAGTAATTCTCGTTCTATCGATCATATAAGCATAATATGGCTAATAATATGAGTTATATTTATAATAATAAGAGTAATAAGTATAGTAATTGTCGTTCTATCGATCATATAAGCATAATATGTCTAATAATATGAGTTAGATTGATAACAATAAGAGTAATGAGTATAGTAATTGTAGTTCTATCGATGATATCTGCATAATATGGTTAATAATATGAGTTAGATTGATAATAATAAGAGTAATAAGTATAGTGGTTGTAGTTCTATTGCTCATATAAGCATAATATGGCTAATAATATGAGTTACATTGATAACAATAAGAGTAATAAGTATAGTAATTGTCGTTCTATCGATCATATAAGCATAATATGGCTAATAATATGAGTTAGAGTGATAATACTAAGAGTAGTGAGTATAGTAATTCTCATTCTATCGATCATATAAGCATAATATGGCTAATAATATGAGTTAGATTGATAATAATAAGAGTAATAAGTATAGTAATTGTCGTTCTATCGATAATATAAGCATAATATGGCTAATAATATGAGTTAGATTGATAATACTAAGAGTAGTGAGTATAGTAATTCTCGTTCTATCGATCATATAAGCATAATATGGCTAATAATATGAGTTAGATTGATAACAATAAGAGTAATAAGTATAGTAATTGTCGTCCTGTCAATCATATAAGCATAATATGGCTAATAATATGTGTTAAATTGATAATAATAAGAGTAATAGGTACAGTAATTGTCGTTCTATCGATCATTTCAGCATAATAAGGCTAATAATATGAGTTAGATTGATAATACTAAGAGTAGTGAGTATAGTAATTCTCGTTCTATCGATCATATAAGCATAATATGGCTAATAATATGAGTTAGATTGACAATACTAAGAGTAGTGAGTATAGTAATTCTCGTTCTATCGATCATATAAGCATAATATGGCTAACAATATGAGTTAGATTGATAACAATAAGAGTAATAAGTATAGTAATTGTCGTTCTATCGATCATATAAGCATAATATGGCTAATAATATGAGTTAGATTGATAATACTAAGAGTAGTGAGTATAGTAATTCTCGTTCTATCGATCATATAAGCATAATATGGCTAAAAATATGAGTTAGATTGATAACAATAAGAGTAATAAGTATAGTAATTGTGGTTCTATCGATCATATAAGCATAATATGGCTAATAATGTGAGTTAGAGTGATAATACTAACAGTAGTGAGTATAGTAATTCTCATTCTATCGATCATATAAGCATAATATGGCTAATAATATGAGTTACATTGATAATAATAAGAGTAATGAGTATAGTAATTGTCGTTCTATCGATATTATAAGCATAATATTGTTAATAATATGAGTTAGATTGATAATAATACGAGTAATAAGTATAGTAATTGTCGTTCTATCGATCATTTAAGCATAACATGGCTAATAATATGAGTTAGGTTGATAATAATAAGATTAATATGTATAGTGATTGTCGTTCTATCGATCAAATTTGCATAATATGGTTAATAATATGAGTTAGATTGATAACAGTGAGTGTAATAAATATAGTAGTTGTCGTTCTGTCGATCATATAAGCATAATACGTCTAATAATATGAGTTAGGCTGATAATAATAAGAGTAATAGGTATAGTAAATGTCGTGCTATCGATCATATCTGCATGATATGGTTAATAATATGAGTTACATTGATAATAGTGAGTGTAATAAATATAGTAATTGTCGTTCTATCGATCATATAAGCATAATATGGCTAATAATATGAGTTAGATTGATAATAATAAGAGTAATAAGTATAATAATTATCGTTCTATCGATCATTTAAGCATAATATGGCTAATAATATGAGTTAGATTGATAACAATAAGAGTAATAAGTATAGTAATTGTCGTTCTACCGATCATGTAAGCATAATATGGCTAATAATATGAGTTAGAGTGATAATACTAAGAGTAGTGAGTATAGTAATTCTCATTCTATCGATCATATAAGCATAATATGGCTAATAATATGAGTTAGATTGATAATAATAAGAGTAATGAGTTTAGTGATTGTCGTTCTATCGATCACATTTGCATAATATGGTTAATAATATGAGTTAGATTGATAACAGTGAGTGTAATAAGTATTGTAATTGTCGTCCTGTCAATCATATAAGCATAATATGGCTAATAATATGAGTTAAATTGATAATAATAAGAGTAATAGCTACAGTAATTGTCGTTCTATCGATCATTTAAGCATAATATGGCTAATAATATGAGTTAGATTGATAATACTAAGAGTAGTGAGTATAGTAATTCTCGATCTATCGATCATATCTGCATAATATGGCTAATAATATGAGTTAGATTCATAATAATAAGAGTGATAAGTATAGTAATTGTCGTTCTATCGATAATATAAGCATAATATGGCTAATAATATGAGTTAGATTGATAATACTAAGACTAGTGAGTATAGTAATTCTCGTTCTATCGATCATATAAGCATAATATGGCTAATAATATGAGTTATATTTATAATAATAAGAGTAATAAGTATAGTAATTGTCGTTCTATCGATCATATAAGCATAATATGTCTAATAATATGAGTTAGATTGATAACAATAAGAGTAATGAGTATAGTAATTGTAGTTCTATCGATGATATCTGCATAATATGGTTAATAATATGAGTTAGATTGATAATAATAAGAGTAATAAGTATAGTGGTTGTAGTTCTATTGCTCATATAAGCATAATATGGCTAATAATATGAGTTACATTGATAACAATAAGAGTAATAAGTATAGTAATTGTCGTTCTATCGATCATATAAGCATAATATGGCTAATAATATGAGTTAGAGTGATAATACTAAGAGTAGTGAGTATAGTAATTCTCATTCTATCGATCATATAAGCATAATATGGCTAATAATATGAGTTAGATTGATAATAATAAGAGTAATAAGTATAGTAATTGTCGTTCTATCGATAATATAAGCATAATATGGCTAATAATATGAGTTAGATTGATAATACTAAGAGTAGTGAGTATAGTAATTCTCGTTCTATCGATCATATAAGCATAATATGGCTAATAATATGAGTTAGATTGATAACAATAAGAGTAATAAGTATAGTAATTGTCGTTCTATCGATCATATAAGCATAATATGGCTAATAATATGAGTTAGAGTGATAATACTAAGAGTAGTGGGTATAGTAATTCTCATTCTATCGATCATATAAGCATAATATGGCTAATAATATGAGTCAGATTGATAATAATAAGAGTAATGAGTATAGTAATTATAGTTCTATCGATCATTTAAGCATAATATGGCTAATAATATGAGTTAGATTGATAATAATAACGGCAATAAGTATAGTAATTGTCGTTCTATCGATATTATAAGCATAATATTGTTAATAATATGAGTTAGATTGATAATAATACGAGTAATAAGTATAGTAATTGTCGTTCTATCGATCATTTAAGCATAATACGGCTAATAATATGAGTTAGGTTGATAATAATAAGAGTAATATGTATAGTGATTGTCGTTCTATCGATCAAATTTGCATAATATGGTTAATAATATGAGTTAGATTGATAACAGTGAGTGTAATAAATATAGTAGTTGTCGTTCGATCGATCATATAAGCATAATATGGCTAATAACATGAGTTAGATTGATAATAATAAGAGTAATAAGTGTAGTAATTATCGTCCTATCGATCATGTAATCATAATATGGCTAATAATATGAGTTAGATTGATAATACTAAGAGTAGTGAGTATAGTAATTCTCGTTCTATCGATCATAGAAGCATAATATGGCTAATAATATGAGTTAGATTGATAATAATAAGAGTAATAAGTATAGTAATTGTCGGTCCATCGATCATTTAAGCATAATATGGCTAATAATACGAGTTAGATTGATAATAATAAGAATAATAAGTATTGTAATTGTCGTTCTATCGATCATATAAGCATAATATGGCTAATAATATGAGTTAGGTTGATAATAATAAGAGTAATAGGTATAGTAATTGTCGTTCTATCGATTATATAAGCATAATATGGCTAATAGTATAACTTAGATTGATAATAGCAAGTGTAATAAGTATAGTAATTATCGTTCTATCGATCATTTAAGCATAATATGGCTAATAATATGAGTTAGGTTGATAATAATAAGAGTAATAAGTATAGTAATTGTCGTTCTATTGCTCATATAAGCATAATATGTCTAATAATATGAGTTAGATTGATAATAATAAGAGTAATGAGTATAGTAATTGTCGTTCTATCGATAATATAAGCATAATATGGCTAATAATATGAGTTAGATTGATAATAATAAGAGTAATAAGTATAGTAATTGTCGTTCTATCGATCATTGAAGCATTATATGGCTAATAATATGAGTTAGATTGATAATAAGAGTAATGAGTATAGTAATTGTAGTTCTATCGATCATATCTACATAATATGGTTAATAATATGAGTTAAATTCATAATAATAAGTGTAATAAGTATAGTGATTGTCGTTCTATCGAACAAATGTGCATAATGTGGTTAATAATATGAGTTAGATTGATAACAGTGAGTGTAATAAGTATAGTAATGGTCGTTCTGTCGATCATATAAGCATAATATGGCTAATAATATGAGTTAGATTGATAATAATAAGAGTAATAAGTATAGTAATTGTCGTTCTATCGATCATTTAAGCATAATATGGCTAATAATACGAGTTAGATTGATAATAATAAGAATAATAAGTATAGTAATTGTCGTTCTATCGATAATATAAGCATAATATGGCTAATAATATGAGTTAGATTGATAACACTAAGAGTAGTGAGTATAGTAATTGTCGTTCTATCGATCATTGAAGCATTATATGGCTAATAATATGAGTTAGATTGATAATAAGAGTAACGAGTATAGTAATTGTAGTTCTATCGATTATATCTACATAATATGGTTAATAATATGAGTTAGATTCATAATAATAAGTGTAATAATTATAGTGATTGTCGTTCTTTCGAACAAATGTGCATAATGTGGTTAATAATATGAGCTAGATTGATAACAGTGAGTGTAATAAGTATAGTAATGGTCGTTCTGTCGATCATATAAGCATAATATGGCTAATAATATGAGTTAGATTGATAATAATAAGAGTAATAAGTATAGTGATTGTCGTTCTATCGATATTATAAGCATAATATTGTTAATAATATGAGTTAGGTTGATAATAATAAGAGCAATATGTATAGTGATTGTCGTTCTATCGATCAAATTTGCATAATATGGTTAATAATATGAGTTAGATTGATAACAGTGAGTGTAATAAATATAGTAGTTGTCGTTCTGTCGATCATATAAGCATAATATGGCTAATAATATGAGTTAGGCTGATAATAATAAGAGTAATAGGTATAGTAAATGTCGTGCTATCGATCATATCTGCATAATATGGTTAATAATATGAGTTAGATTGATAATAGTGAGTGTAATAAGTATAGTAATTGTCGTTCTATCGATCATATAAGCATAATATGGCTAATAATATGAGTTAGATTGATAATAATAAGAGTAATAAGTATAGTAATTATCGTCCTATCGATCATTTAAGCATAATATGGCTAATAATATGAGTTAGATTGATAACAATAACAGTAATAAGTCTAGTAATTGTCGTTCTATCGATAATATAAGCATGATATGGCTAATAATATGAGTTAGATTGATAATACTAAGAGTAGTGAGTATAGTAATTGTAGTTCTATCGATCATTTAAGCATAATATGGCTTATAATATGAGTTAGATTGATAATAATAACAGTAATAAGTATAGTAATTGTCGTTCTATCGATAATATAAGCATAATATGGCTAATAATATGAGTTAGATTGATAATACTAAGAGTAGTGAGTATAGTAATTCTCGTTCTATCGATCATAGAAGCATAATATGGCTAATAATATGAGTTAGATTGATAACAATAAGAGTAATAAGTATAGTAATTATCGTTCTATCGATCATTTAAGCATAATATGGCTAATAATATGAGTTAGATTGATAACAATAACAGTAATAAGTCTAGTAATTGTCGTTCTATCGATAATATAAGCATGATATGGCTAATAATATGAGTTAGATTGATAATACTAAGAGTAGTGAGTATAGTAATTGTAGTTCTATCGATCATTTAAGCATAATATGGCTTATAATATGAGTTAGATTGATAATAATAACAGTAATAAGTATAGTAATTGTCGTTCTATCGATAATATAAGCATAATATGGCTAATAATATGAGTTAGATTGATAACACTAAGAGTAGTGAGTATAGTAATTCTCGTTCTATCGATCATAGAAGCATAATATGGCTAATAATATGAGTTCGATTGCTAATAATAAGAGTAATAAGTATAGTAATTGTCGTTCTATCGATCATTGAAGCATTATATGGCTAATAATATGAGTTAGATTGATAATAAGAGTAACGAGTATAGTAATTGTAGTTCTATCGATCATATCTACATAATATGGTTAATAATATGAGTTAGATTCATAATAATAAGTGTAATAAGTATAGTGATTGTCGTTCTATCGAACAAATGTGCATAATGTGGTTAATAATATGAGCTAGATTGATAACAGTGAGTGTAATAAGTATAGTAATGGTCGTTCTGTCGATCATATAAGCATAATATGGCTAATAATATGAGTTAGATTGATAATAATAAGAGTAATAAGTATAGTAATTATCGATCTATCGATCATTTAAGCATAATACGGCTAATAATATGAGTTAGATTGATAATAATAAGAGTAATAAGTATAGTAATTGTCGTTCTATCGATCATTGAAGCATTATATGGCTAATAATATGAGTTAGATTGATAATAAGAGTAACGAGTATAGTAATTGTAGTTCTATCGATCATATCTACATAATATGGTTAATAATATGAGTTAGATTCATAATAATAAGTGTAATAGGTATAGTGATTGTCGTTCTATCGAACAAATTTGCATAATATGGTTAATAATATGAGTTAGATTGATAGCAGTGAGTGTAATAAGTATAGTAATTGTCGTTCTGTCGATCATATAAGCATAATATGGCTAATAATATGAGTTAGATTGATAATAATAAGAGTAATAAGTATAGTAATTGTCGTTCTAACGATCATTTAAGCATAATATGGCTAATAATATGAGTTAGATTGATAATACTAAGAGTAGTGAGTATAGTATATGTAGTTCTATCGATCATAGAAGCGTAATATGGCTAATAATATGAGTTAGATTGATAATAATAAGAGTAATAAGTATAGTAATTGTCGTTCTATCGATCATATAAGCATAATATGGCTAATAATATGAGTTAGAGTGATAATACTAAGAGTAGCGGGTATAGTAATTCTCATTCTATCGATCATGTAAGCATAATATGGCTAATAATATGAGTTAGATTGATAATAATAAGAGTAATGAGTATAGTAATTGCAGTTCTATCGATCATTTAAGCATAATATGGCTAATAATATGAGTTAGATTGATAATGATAACAGTAATAAGTATAGTAATTGTCGTTCTATCGTTATTATAATCATAATATTGTTAATAATATGAGTTAGATTGATAATGATACGAGAAATAAGTATAGTAATTGTCGTTCTATCGATCATTTAAGCATAATATGGCTAATAATATGAGTTAGGTTGATAATAAGAGTAATGAGTATAGTAATTGTAGTTCTATCGATCATATCTACATAATATGGTTAATAATATGAGTTAGATTCATAATAATAAGTGTAATAAGTATAGTGATTGTGGTTCTATCGAACAAATGTGCATAATATGGTTAATAATATGAGTTAGATTGATAACAGTGAGTGTAATAAGTATAGTAATTGCCGTTCGGTCGATCATATAAGCATAATATGGCTAATAATATGAGTTAGGCTGATAATAATAAGAGTAATAGGTATAGTAAATGTCGTGCTATCGATCATTTCTGCATAATATGGTTAATAATATGAGTTAGATTGATAATAGTGAGTGTAATAAGTATAGTAAGTGTCGTTCTATCGATCATATCTGCATAATATGGTTAATAATATGAGTTAGATTCATAATAAAAAGAGTGATAGGTATAGTAATTGTCGTTCTATTGCTCATATAAGCATAATATGTCTAATAATATGAGTTAGGTTGATAATAATAAGAGTAATAAGTATAGTGATTGTCGTTCTATCGATCAAATTTGCATAATATGGTTAATAATATGAGTTAGATTGATAACAGTGAGTGTAATAAATATAGTAGTTGTCGTTCTGTCGATCATATAAGCATAATATGTCTAATAATATGAGTTAGATTGATAATAATAAGAGTAATGAGTATAGTAATTGTCGTTCTATCGATCATATCAGCATAATATGGGTAATAAAATGAGTTGGATTGATAATAATAAGAGTAATGAGTATAGTAGTTGTCGTTCTATCGATCATTTAAGTATAATATGGCTAATAATATGAGTTAGATTGATAATAGTAACAGTAATAAGTATGGTAATTGTCGGTCTATCGATAATATAAGCATAATATGGCTAATAATATGAGTTAGATTGATAATACTAAGAGTAGTGAGTATAGTAATTCTCGTTCTATCGATCATATAAGCATAATATGGCTAATAATATGAGTTAGATTGATAACAATAAGAGTAATAAGTATAGTAATTGTCGTTCTATCGATCATATAAGCATAATATGGCTAATAATATGAGTTAGAGTGATAATACTAAGAGTAGCGGGTATAGTAATTCTCATTCTATCGATCATGTAAGCATAATATGGCTAATAATATGAGTTAGATTGATAATAATAAGAGTAATGAGTATAGTAATTGTAGTTCTATCGATCATTTAAGCATAATATGGCTAATAATATGAGTTAGATTGATAATGATAACAGTAATAAGTATAGTAATTGTCGCTCTATCGTTATTATAAGCATAATATTGTTAATAATATGAGTTAGATTGATAATGATACGAGTAATAAGTATAGTAATTGTCGTTCTATCGATCATTTAAGCATAATATGGCTAATAATATGAGTTAGGTTGATAATAATAAGAGTAATATGTATAGTGATTGTCGTTCTATCGATCAAATTTGCATAATATGGTTAATAATATGAGTTAGATTGATAACAGTGAGCGTAATAGATATAGTAGTTGTCGTTCTGTCGATCATATAAGCATAATATGTCTAATAATATGAGTTAGGCTGATAATAATAAGAGTAATAGGTATAGTAAATGTCGTGCTATCGATCATATCTGCATAATATGGTTAATAATATGAGTTAGATTGATAATAGTGAGTGCAATAAGTATAGTAATTGTCGTTCTATCGATCATATAAGCATAATATGGCTAATAATATGAGTTAGATTGATAATAATAAGAGTAATAAGTATAGTAATTATCGTTCTATCGATCATTTAAGCATAATATGGCTAATAATATGAGTTAGATTGATAACAATAACAGTAATAAGTCTAGTAATTGTCGTTCTATCGATAATATAAGCATGATATGGTTAATAATATGAGTTAGATTGATAACAGTGAGTGTAATAAGTATAGTAGTTGTCGTTCTGTCAATCATATAAGCATAATATGGCTAATAATATGAGTTAGATTGATAATAATAAGAGTAATAAGTATAGTAATTATCGTTCTATCGATCATTTAAGCATAATATGGCTAATAATATGAGTTAGATTGATAACAATAACAGTAATAAGTCTAGTAATTGTCGTTCTATCGATAATATAAGCATGATATGGTTAATAATATGAGTTAGATTGATAACAGTGAGTGTAATAAGTATAGTAGTTGTCGTTCTGTCAATCATATAAGCATAATATGGCTAATAATATGAGTTAGGCTGATAATAATAAGAGTAATAGGTATAGTAAATATCGTGCTATCGATCATTTCTGCATAATATGGTTAATAATATGAGTTAGATTGATAATAGTGAGTGTAATAAGTATAGTAAGTGTCGTTCTATCGATCATATTAGCATAATATGGTTAATAATATGAGTCAGATTGATTATAATAGGAGTAATAAGTATAGTAATTGTCGTTCTATCGATCATATCTGCATAATAAGGTTAATAATATGAGTTAGATTCATAATAATAAGAGTAATAAGTATAGTAATTGTCGTTCTATTGCTCATATAAGCATAATATGTCTAATAATATGAGTTAGATTGATAATAATAAGAGTAATGAGTATAGTAATTGTCGTTCTATCGATCATATAAGCATAATATGGGTAATAAAATGAGTTGGATTGATAATAATAAGAGTAATGAGTATAGTAATTGTCGTTCCATCGATCATTTAAGCATAATATGGCTAATAATATGAGTTAGATTGATAATAATAACAGTAATAAGTATAGTAATTGTCGGTCTATCGATAATATAAGCATAATATGGCTAATAATATGAGTTAGATTGATAATACTAAGAGTAGTGAGTATAGTAATTCTCGTTCTATCGATCATATAAGCATAATATGGCTAATAATATGAGTTAGATTGATAACAATAAGAGTAATAAGTATAGTAATTGTCGTTCTATCGATCATATAAGCATAATATGGCTAATAATATGAGTTAGAGTGATAATACTAAGAGTAGTGGGTATAGTAATTCTCATTCTATCGATCATATAAGCATAATATGGCTAATAATATAACTTAGATTGATAATAGCAAGTGTAGTAAGTATAGTAATTATCGATCTATCGATCATTTAAGCATAATATGGCTAATAATATGAGTTAGATTGATAATAATAAGAGTAATAAGTATAGTAATTGTCGTTCTATCGATCATTGAAGCATTATATGGCTAATAATATGAGTTAGATTGATAATAAGAGTAACGAGTATAGTAATTGTAGTTCTATCGATCATATCTACATAATATGGTTAATAATATGAGTTAGATTCATAATAATAAGTGTAATAGGTATAGTGATTGTCGTTCTATCGAACAAATTTGCATAATATGGTTAATAATATGAGTTAGATTGATAGCAGTGAGTGTAATAAGTATAGTAATTGTCGTTCTGTCGATCATATAAGCATAATATGGCTAATAATATGAGTTAGATTGATAATAATAAGAGTAATAAGTATAGTAATTGTCGTTCTATCGATCATTTAAGCATAATATGGCTAATAATATGAGTTAGATTGATAATACAAAGAGTAGTGAGTATAGTATATGTAGTTCTATCGATCATAGAAGCATAATATGGCTAATAATATGAGTTAGATTGATAATAATAAGAGTAATAAGTATAGTAATTGTCGTTCTATCGATCATTGAAGCATTATATGGCTAATAATATGAGTTAGATTGATAATAAGAGTAATGAGTATAGTAATTGTAGTTCTATCGATAATATCTACATAATATGGTTAATAATATGAGTTAGATTCATAATAATAAGTGTAATAAGTATAGTGATTGTCGTTCTATCGAACAAATGTGCATAATATGGTTAATAATATGAGTTAGATTGATAACAGTGAGTGTAATAAGTATAGTAATTGTCGTTCGGTCGATCATATAAGCATAATATGGCTAATAATATGAGTTAGGCTGATAATAATAAGAGTAATAGGTATAGTAAATGTCGTGCTATCGATCATTTCTGCATAATATGGTTAATAATATGAGTTAGATTGATAATAGTGAGTGTAATAAGTATAGTAAGTGTCGTTCTATCGATCACATTAGCATAGTATGGTTAATAACATGAGTCAGATTGATTATAATAAGAGTAATAAGTATAGTAATTGTCGTTCTATCGATCATATCTGCATAATATGGTTAATAATATGAGTTAGATTGATAACAGTGAGTGTAATAAATATAGTAGTTGTCGTTCTGTCGATCATATAAGCATAATATGGCTAATAATACGAGTTAGGCTGATAATAATAAGAATAATAAGTATAGTGATTGTCGTTCTATCGATATTATAAGCATAATATTGTTAATAATATGAGTTAGATTGATAATAATACGAGTAATAAGTATAGTAATTGTCGTTCTATCGATCATTTACGCATAATATGGCTAATAATATGAGTTAGGTTGATAATAATAAGAGTAATATGTATAGTGATTGTCGTTCTATCGATCAAATTTGCATAATATGGTTAATAATATGAGTTAGATTGATAACAGTGAGTGTAATAAATATAGTAGTTGTCGTTCTGTCGATCATATAAGCATAATATGGCTAATAATACGAGTTAGGCTGATAATAATAAGAGTAATAGGTATAGTAAATGTCGTGCTATCGATCATATCTGCATAATATGGTTAATAATATGAGTTAGATTGATAATAGTGAGTGTAATAAGTATAGTAATTGTCGTTCTATCGATCATATAAGCATAATATGGCTAATAATATGAGTTAGATTGATAATAATAAGAGTAATAAGTATAGTAATTATCGTCCTATCGATCATTTAAGCATAATATGGCTAATAATATGAGTTAGATTGATAACAATAACAGTAATAAGTCTAGTAATTGTCGTTCTATCGATAATATAAGCATGATATGGCTAATAATATGAGTTAGATTGATAATACTAAGAGTAGTGAGTATAGCAATTGTAGTTCTATCGATCATTTAAGCATAATATGGCTTATAATATGAGTTAGATTGATAATAATAACAGTAATAAGTATAGTAATTGTCGTTCTATCGATAATATAAGCATAATATGGCTAATAATATGAGTTAGATTGATAATACTAAGAGTAGTGAGTATAGTAATTCTCGTTCTATCGATCATAGAAGCATAATATGTCTAATAATATGAGTTAGATTGATAATAATAAGAGTAATAAGTATAGTAATTGTCGTTCTATCGATCATTGAAGCATTATATGGCTAATAATATGAGTTAGATTGATAATAAGAGTAATGAGTATAGTAATTGTAGTTCTATCGATCATATCTACATAATATGGTTAATAATATGAGTTAGATTCATAATAATAAGTGTAATAAGTATAGTGATTGTCGTTCTATCGATCAAATTTGCATAATATGGTTAATAATATGAGTTAGATTGATAACAGTGAGTGTAATAAGTATAGTAGTTGTCGTTCTGTCGATCATATAAGCATATTATGGCTAATAATATGAGTTAGGCTGATAATAATAAGAGTAATCGGCATAGTAAATGTCGTGCTATCGATCATTTCTGCATAATATGGTTAATAATATGAGTTAGATTGATAATAGTGAGTGTAATAAGTATAGTAAGTGTCGTTCTATCGATCATATTAGCATAATATGGTTAATAATATGAGTCAGATTGATTATAATAGGAGTAATAAGTATAGTAATTGTCGTTCTATCGATCATATCTGCATAATAAGGTTAATAATATGAGTTAGATTCATAATAATAAGAGTAATAAGTATAGTAATTGTCGTTCTATTGCTCATATAAGCATAATATGTCTAATAATATGAGTTAGATTGATAATAATAAGAGTAATGAGTATAGTAATTGTCGTTCTATCGGTCATATAAGCATACAATGGGTAATAAAATGAGTTGGATTGATAATAATAAGAGTAATGAGTATAGAAATTGTCGTTCTATCGATCATTTAAGCATAATATGGCTAATAATATGAGTTAGATTGATAATAATAACAGTAATAAGTATAGTAATTGTCGGTCTATCGATAATATAAGCATAATATGGCTAATAATATGAGTTAGATTGATAATACTAAGAGTAGTGAGTATAGTAATTCTCGTTCTATCGATCATATAAGCATAATATGGCTAATAATATGAGTTAGATTGATAACAATAAGAGTAATAAGTATAGTAATTGTCGTTCTATCGATAATATAAGCATAATATGGCTAATAATATGAGTTAGATTGATAATACTAAGAGTAGTGAGTATAGTAATTCTCGTTCTATCGATCATAGAAGCATAATATGGCTAATAATATGAGTTAGATTGATAATAATAAGAGTAATAAGTATAGTAATTGTCGTTCTATCGATCATTGAAGCATTATATGGCTAATAATATGAGTTAGATTGATAATAAGAGTAATGAGTATAGTAATTGTAGTTCTATCGATCATATCTACATAATATGGTTAATAATATGAGTTAGATTCATAATAATAAGTGTAATAAGTATAGTGATTGTCGTTCTATCGAACAAATGTGCATAATATGGTTAATAATATGAGTTAGATTGATAACAGTGAGTGTAATAAGTATAGTAATTGTCGTTCTGTCGATCATATAAGCATAATATGGCTAATAATATGAGTCAGATTGATAATAATAAGAGTAATAAGTATAGTAATTGTCGTTCCATCGATCATTTAAGCATAATATGGCTAATAATACGAGTTAGATTGATAATAATAAGAATAATAAGTATAGTAATTGTCGTTCTATGGATCATATAAGCATAATATAGCTAATAATATGAGTTAGGTTGATAATAATAAGAGTAATAGGTATAGTAGTTGTCGTTCTATCGATTATATAAGCATAATATGGCTAATAATATAACTTAGATTGATAATAGCAAGTGTAATAAGTATAGTAATTATCGTTCTATCGATCATTTAAGCATAATATGGCTAATAATATGAGTTAGGTTGATAATAATAAGAGTAATAAGTATAGTGATTGTCGTTCTATCGATCAAATTTGCATAATATGGTTAATAATATGAGTTAGATTGATAACAGTGAGTGTAATAAATATAGTAGTTGTCGTTCTGTCGATCATATAAGCATAATATGTCTAATAATATGAGTTAGATTGATAATAATAAGAGTAATGAGTATAGTAATTGTCGATCTATCGATCATATCAGCATAATATGGGTAATAAAATGAGTTGGATTGATAATAATAAGAGTAATGAGTATAGTAATTGTCGTTCTATCGATCATTTAAGTATAATATGGCTAATAATATGAGTTAGATTGATAATAATAACAGTAATAAGTATAGTAATTGTCGGTCTATCGATAATATAAGCATAATATGGCTAATAATATGAGTTAGATTGATAATACTAAGAGTAGTGAGTATAGTATATGTAGTTCTATCGATCATAGAAGCATAATATGGCTAATAATATGAGTTAGATTGATAATAATAAGAGTAATAAGTATAGTAATTGTCGTTCTATCGATCATTGAAGCATTATATGGCTAATAATATGAGTTAGATTGATAATAAGAGTAATGAGTATAGTAATTGTAGTTCTATCGATCATATCTACATAATATGGTTAATAATATGAGTTAGATTCATAATAATAAGTGTAATAAGTATAGTGATTGTCGTTCTATCGAACAAATGTGCATAATATGGTTAATAATATGAGTTAGATTGATAACAGTGAGTGTAATAAGTATAGTAATTGTCGTTCGTTCGATCATATAAGCATAATATGGCTAATAATATGAGTTAGGCTGATAATAATGAGAGTAATAGGTATAGTAAATGTCGTGCTATCGATCATTTCTGCATAATATGGTTAATAATATGAGTTAGATTGATAATAGTGAGTGTAATAAGTATAGTAAGTGTCGTTCTATCGATCACATTAGCATAGTATGGTTAATAATATGAGTCAGATTGATTATAATAAGAGTAATAAGTATAGTAATTGTCGTTCTATCGATCATATCTGCATAATATGGTTAATAATATGAGTTAGATTCATAATAATAACAGTGATAGGTATAGTAATTGTCGTTCTATTGCTCATATAAGCATAATATGTCTAATAATATGAGTTAGGTTGATAATAATAAGAGTAATAAGTATAGTGATTGTCGTTCTATCGATCAAATTTGCATAATATGGTTAATAATATGAGTTAGATTGATAACAGTGAGTGTAATAAATATAGTAGTTGTCGTTCTGTCGATCATATAAGCATAATATGTCTAATAATATGAGTTAGATTGATAATAATAAGAGTAATGAGTATAGTAATTGTCGTTCTATCGATCATATCAGCATAATATGGGTAATAAAATGAGTTGGATTGATAATAATAAGAGTAATGAGTATAGTAATTGTCGTTCTATCGATCATTTAAGTATAATATGGCTAATAATATGAGTTAGATTGATAATAATAACAGTAATAAGTATAGTAATTGTCGGTCTATCGATAATATAAGCATAATATGGCTAATAATATGAGTTAGATTGATAATACTAAGAGTAGTGAGTATAGTAATTCTCGTTCTATCGATCATATAAGCATAATATGGCTAATAATATGAGTTAGATTGATAACAATAAGAGTAATAAGTATAGTAATTGTCGTTCTATCGATCATATAAGCATAATATGGCTAATAATATGAGTTAGAGTGATAATACTAAGAGTAGCGGGTATAGTAATTCTCATTCTATCGATCATGTAAGCATAATATGGCTAATAATATGAGTTAGATTGATAATAATAAGAGTAATGAGTATAGTAATTGTAGTTCTATCGATCATTTAAGCATAATATGGCTAATAATATGAGTTAGATTGATAATGATAACAGTAATAAGTATAGTAATTGTCGCTCTATCGTTATTATAAGCATAATATTGTTAATAATATGAGTTAGATTGATAATGATACGAGTAATAAGTATAGTAATTGTCGTTCTATCGATCATTTAAGCATAATATGGCTAATAATATGAGTTAGGTTGATAATAATAAGAGGAATATGTACAGTGATTGTCGTTCTATCGATCAAATTTGCATAATATGGTTAATAATATGAGTTAGATTGATAACAGTGAGCGTAATAGATATAGTAGTTGTCGTTCTGTCGATCATATAAGCATAATATGGCTAATAATATGAGTTAGGCTGATAATAATAAGAGTAATAGGTATAGTAAATGTCGTGCTATCGATCATATCTGCATAATATGGTTAATAATATGAGTTAGATTGATAACAGTGAGTGTAATAAGTATAGTAATTGTCGTTCTATCGATCATATAAGCATAATATGGCTAATAATATGAGTTAGATTGATAATAATAAGAGTAATAAGTATAGTAATTATCGTTCTATCGATCATTTAAGCATAATATGGCTAATAATATGAGTTAGATTGATAACAATAACAGTAATAAGTCTAGTAATTGTCGTTCTATCGATAATATAAGCATGATATGGCTAATAATATGAGTTAGATTGATAATAAGAGTAATGAGTATAGTAATTGTAGTTCTATCGATCATATCTACATAATATGGTTAATAATATGAGTTAGATTCATAATAATAAGTGTAATAAGTATAGTGATTGTCGTTCTATCGAACAAATGTGCAAAATATGGTTAATAATATGAGTTAGATTGATAACAGTGAGTGTAACAAGTATAGTAATTGTCGTTCTGTCGATCATATAAGCATAATATGGCTAATAATATGAGTCAGATTGATAATAATAAGAGAAATAAGTATAGTAATTGTCGTTCCATCGATCATTTAAGCATAATATGGCTAATAATACGAGTTAGATTGATAATAATAAGAATAATAAGTATAGTAATTGTCGTTCTATCGATCATATAAGCATAATATGGCTAATAATATGAGTTAGGTTGATAATAATAAGAGTAATAGGTATAGTAATTGTCGTTCTATCGATTATATAAGCATAATATGGCTAATAATATAACTTAGATTGATAATAGCAAGTGTAGTAAGTATAGTAATTATCGATTTATCGATCATTTAAGCATAATATGGCTAATAATATGAGTTAGGTTGATAATAATAAGAGTAATAAGTATAGTGATTGTCGTTCTATCGATATTATAAGCATAATATTGTTAATAATATGAGTTAGATTGATAATAATACGAGTAATAAGTATAGTAATTGTCGTTCTATCGATCATTTACGCATAATATGGCTAATAATATGAGTTAGGTTGATAATAATAACAGTAATAAGTATAGTAATTGTCGTTCTATCGATAATATAAGCATAATATGGCTAATAATATGAGTTAGATTGATAATACTAAGAGTAGTGAGTATAGTAATTCTCGTTCTATCGATCATTTAAGCATAATATGGCTAATAATATGAGTTAGATTGATAACAATAACAGTAATAAGTCTAGTAATTGTCGTTCTATCGATAATATAAGCATGATATGGCTAATAATATGAGTTAGATTGATAATACTAAGAGTAGTGAGTATAGTAATTGTAGTTCTATCGATCATTTAAGCATAATATGGCTTATAATATGAGTTAGATTGATAATAATAACAGTAATAAGTATAGTAATTGTCGTTCTATCGATAATATAAGCATAATATGGCTAATAATATGAGTTAGATTGATAATACTAAGAGTAGTGAGTATAGTAATTCTCGTTCTATCGATCATAGAAGCATAATATGGCTAATAATATGAGTTAGATTGATAATAATAAGAGTAATAAGTATAGTAATTGTCGTTCTATCGATCATTGAAGCATTATATGGCTAATAATATGAGTTAGATTGATAATAAGAGTAATGAGTATAGTAATTGTAGTTCTATCGATCATATCTACATAATATGGTTAATAATATGAGTTAGATTCATAATAATAAGTGTAATAAGTATAATGATTGTCGTTCTATCGAACAAATGTGCATAATATGGTTAATAATATGAGTTAGATTGATAACAGTGAGTGTAATAAGTATAGTAATTGTCGTTCTGTCGATTATATAAGCATAATATGGCTAATAATATGAGTCAGATTGATAATAATAAGAGTAATAAGTATAGTAATTGTCGTTCCATCGATCATTTAAGCATAATATGGCTAATAATACGAGTTAGATGGATAATAATAAGAATAATAAGTATAATAATTGTCGTTCTATCGATCATATAAGCATAATATAGCTAATAATATGAGTTAGGCTGATAATAATAAGAGTAATAGGTATAGTAAATGTCGTGCTATCGATCATTTCTGCATAATATGGTTAATAATATGAGTTAGATTGATAATAGTGAGTGTAATAAGTATAGTAAGTGTCGTTCTATCGATCATATTAGCATAATATGGTTAATAATATGAGTCAGATTGATTATAATAGGAGTAATAAGTATAGTAATTGTCGTTCTATCGATCATATCTGCATAATAAGGTTAATAATATGAGTTAGATTGATAAAAGTGAGTGTAATAAGTATAGTAATTGTCGTTCTATTGCTCATATAAGCATAATATGTCTAATAATATGAGTTAGATTGATAATAATAAGAGTAATGAGTATAGTAATTGTCGTTCTATCGATCATATAAGCATAATATGGGTAATAAAATGAGTTGGATTGATAATAATAAGAGTAATGAGTATAGTAATTGTCGTTCTATCGATCATTTAAGCATAATATGGCTAATAATATGAGTTAGATTGATAATAATAACAGTAATAAGTATAGTAATTGTCGGTCTATCGATTATATAAGCATAATATGGCTAATAATATGAGTTAGATTGATAATACTAAGAGTAGTGGGTATAGTAATTCTCATTCTATCGATCATATAAGCATAATATGGCTAATAATATGAGATAGATTGATAATAATAAGAGTAATAAGTATAGTAATTGTCGCTCTATCGATCATTTAAGCATACTATGGCTAATAATACGAGTTAGATTGATAATAGCAAGTGTAATAAGTATAGTAGTTGTCGTTCTGTCGATCATATAAGCATATTATGGCTAATAATATGAGTTAGGCTGATAATAATAAGAGTAATAGGCATAGTAAATGTCGTGCTATCGATCATTTCTGCATAATATGGTTAATAATATGAGTTAGATTGATAATAGTGAGTGTAATAAGTATAGTAAGTGTCGTTCTATCGATCATATTAGCATAATATGGTTAATAATATGAGTCAGATTGATTATAATAGGAGTAATAAGTATAGTAATTGACGTTCTATCGATCATATCTGCATAATAAGGTTAATAATATGAGTTAGATTCATAATAATAAGAGTAATAAGTATAGTAATTGTCGTTCTATTGCTCATATAAGCATAATATGTCTAATAATATGAGTTAGATTGATAATAATAAGAGTAATGAGTATAGTAATTGTCGTTCTATCGGTCATATAAGCATACAATGGGTAATAAAATGAGTTGGATTGATAATAATAAGAGTAATGAGTATAGTAATTGTCGTTCTATCGATCATTTAAGCATAATATGGCTAATAATATGAGTTAGATTGATAATAATAACAGTAATAAGTATAGTAATCGTCGGTCTATCGATAATATAAGCATAATATGGCTAATAATATGAGTTAGATTGATAATACTAAGAGTAGTGAGTATAGTAATTCTCGTTCTATCGATCATATAAGCATAATATGGCTAATAATATGAGTTAGATTGATAACAATAAGAGTAATAAGTATAGTAATTGTCGTTCTATCGATAATATAAGCATAATATGGCTAATAATATGAGTTAGATTGATAATACTAAGAGTAGTGAGTATAGTAATTCTCGTTCTATCGATCATAGAAGCATAATATGGCTAATAATATGAGTTAGATTGATAATAATAAGAGTAATAAGTATAGTAATTGTCGTTCTATCGATCATTGAAGCATTATATGGCTAATAATATGAGTTAGATTGATAATAAGAGTAATGAGTATAGTAATTGTAGTTCTATCGATCATATCTACATAATATGGTTAATAATATGAGTTAGATTCATAATAATAAGTGTAATAAGTATAGTGATTGTCGTTCTATCGAACAAATGTGCATAATATGGTTAATAATATGAGTTAGATTGATAACAGTGAGTGTAATAAGTATAGTAATTGTCGTTCTGTCGATCATATAAGCATAATATGGCTAATAATATGAGTCAGATTGATAATAATAAGAGTAATAAGTATAGTAATTGTCGTTCCATCGATCATTTAAGCATAATATGGCTAATAATACGAGTTAGATTGATAATAATAAGAATAATAAGTATAGTAATTGTCGTTCTATGGATCATATAAGCATAATATAGCTAATAATATGAGTTAGGTTGATAATAATAAGAGTTATAGGTATAGTAGTTGTCGTTCTATCGATTATATAAGCATAATATGGCTAATAATATAACTTAGATTGATAATAGCAAGTGTAATAAGTATAGTAATTATCGTTCTATCGATCATTTAAGCATAATATGGCTAAAAATATGAGTTAGGTTGATAATAATAAGAGTAATAAGTATAGTGATTGTCGTTCTATCGATCAAATTTGCATAATATGGTTAATAATATGAGTTAGATTGATAACAGTGAGTGTAATAAGTATAGTAGTTGTCGTTCTGTCAATCATATAAGCATAATATGGCTAATAATATGAGTTAGGCTGATAATAATAAGAGTAATAGGTATAGTAAATGTCGTGCTATCGATCATTTCTGCATAATATGGTTAATAATATGGGTTAGATTGATAATAGTGAGTGTAATAAGTATAGTAAGTGTCGTTCTATCGATCATATTAGCATAATATGGTTAATAATATGAGTCAGATTGATTAAAATAGGAGTAGTAAGTATAGTAATTGTCGTTCTATCGATCATATCTGCATAATAAGGTTAATAATATGAGTTAGATTCATTATAATAAGAGTAATAAGTATAGTAATTGTCGTTCTATTGCTCATATAAGCATAATATGTCTAATAATATGAGTTAGATTGATAATAATAAGAGTAATGAGTATAGTAATTGTCGTTCTATCGATCATATAAGCATAATATGGGTAATAAAATGAGTTGGATTGATAATAATAAGAGTAATGAGTATAGTAATTGTCGTTCCATCGATCATTTAAGCATAATATGGCTAATAATATGAGTTAGATTGATAATAATAACAGTAATAAGTATAGTAATTGTCGGTCTATCGATCATTGAAGCATTATATGGCTAATAATATGAGTTAGATTGATAATAAGAGTAATGAGTATAGTAATTGTAGTTCTATCGATCATATCTACATAATATGGTTAATAATATGAGTTAGATTCATAATAATAAGTGTAATAAGTATAGTGATTGTCGTTCTATCGAACAAATGTGCATAATATGGTTAATAATATGAGTTAGATTGATAACAGTGAGTGTAATAAGTATAGTAATTGTCGTTCTGTCGATCATATAAGCATAATATGGCTAATAATATGAGTCAGATTGATAATAATAAGAGTAATAAGTATAGTAATTGTCGTTCCATCGATCATTTAAGCATAATATGGCTAATAATACGAGTTAGATTGATAATAATAAGAATAATAAGTATAGTAATTGTCGTTCTATGGATCATATAAGCATAATATAGCTAATAATATGAGTTAGGTTGATAATAATAAGAGTAATAGGTATAGTAGTTGTCGTTCTATCGATTATATAAGCATAATATGGCTAATAATATAACTTAGATTGATAATAGCAAGTGTAATAAGTATAGTAATTATCGTTCTATCGATCATTTAAGCATAATATGGCTAAAAATATGAGTTAGGTTGATAATAATAAGAGTAATAAGTATAGTGATTGTCGTTCTATCGATCAAATTTGCATAATATGGTTAATAATATGAGTTAGATTGATAACAGTGAGTGTAATAAGTATAGTAGTTGTCGTTCTGTCAATCATATAAGCATAATATGGCTAATAATATGAGTTAGGCTGATAATAATAAGAGTAATAGGTATAGTAAATGTCGTGCTATCGATCATTTCTGCATAATATGGTTAATAATATGAGTTAGATTGATAATAGTGAGTGTAATAAGTATAGTAAGTGTCGTTCTATCGATCATATTAGCATAATATGGTTAATAATATGAGTCAGATTGATTATAATAGGAGTAGTAAGTATAGTAATTGTCGTTCTATCGATCATATCTGCATAATAAGGTTAATAATATGAGTTAGATTCATTATAATAAGAGTAATAAGTATAGTAATTGTCGTTCTATTGCTCATATAAGCATAATATGTCTAATAATATGAGTTAGATTGATAATAATAAGAGTAATGAGTATAGTAATTGTCGTTCTATCGATCATATAAGCATAATATGGGTAATAAAATGAGTTGGATTGATAATAATAAGAGTAATGAGTATAGTAATTGTCGTTCCATCGATCATTTAAGCATAATATGGCTAATAATATGAGTTAGATTGATAATAATAACAGTAATAAGTATAGTAATTGTCGGTCTATCGATAATATAAGCATAATATGGCTAATAATATGAGTTAGATTGATAATACTAAGAGTAGTGAGTATAGTAATTCTCGTTCTATCGATCATATAAGCATAATATGGCTAATAATATGAGTTAGGTTGATAATAATATGAGTAATAAGTATAGTGATTGTCGTTCTATCGATCAAATTTGCATAATATGGTTAATAATATGAGTTAGATTGATAACAGTGAGTGTAATAAGTATAGTAGTTGTCGTTCTGTCGATCATATAAGCATAATATGGCTAATAATATGAGTTAGGCTGATAATAATAAGAGTAATAGGTATAGTAAATGTCGTGCTATCGATCATTTCTGCATAATATGGTTAATAATATGAGTTAGATTGATAATAGTGAGTGTAATAAGTATAGTAAGTGTCGTTCTATCGATCATATTAGCATAATATGGTTAATAATATGAGTCAGATTGATTATAATAGGAGTAATAAGTATAGTAATTGTCGTTCTATCGATCATATCTGCATAATAAGGTTAATAATATGAGTTAGATTGATAAAAGTGAGTTTAATAAGTATAGTAATTGTCGTTCTATTGCTCATATAAGCATAATATGTCTAATGATATGAGTTAGATTGATAATAATAAGAGTAATGAGTATAGTAATTGTCGTTCTATCGATCATATAAGCATAATATGGGTAATAAAATGAGTTGGATTGATAATAATAAGAGTAATGAGTATAGTAATTGTCGTTCCATCGATCATTTAAGCATAATATGGCTAATAATATGAGTTAGATTGATAATAATAACAGTAATAAGTATAGTAATTGTCGGTCTATCGATAATATAAGCATAATATGGCTAATAATATGAGTTAGATTGATAATACTAAGAGTAGTGAGTATAGTAATTCTCGTTCTATCGATCATATAAGCATAATATGGCTAATAATATGAGTTAGATTGATAACAATAAGAGTAATAAGTATAGTAATTGTCGTTCTATCGATCATATAAGCATAATATGGCTAATAATATGAGTTAGAGTGATAATACTAAGAGTAGTGGGTATAGTAATTCTCATTCTATCGATCATATAAGCATAATATGGCTAATAATATAACTTAGATTGATAATAGCAAGTGTAGTAAGTATAGTAATTATCGATCTATCGATCATTTAAGCATAATATGGCTAATAATATGAGTTAGATTGATAATAATAAGAGTAATAAGTATAGTAATTGTCGTTCTATCGATCATTGAAGCATTATATGGCTAATAATATGAGTTAGATTGATAATAAGAGTAACGAGTATAGTAATTGTAGTTCTATCGATCATATCTACATAATATGGTTAATAATATGAGTTAGATTCATAATAATAAGTGTAATAGGTATAGTGATTGTCGTTCTATCGAACAAATTTGCATAATATGGTTAATAATATGAGTTAGATTGATAGCAGTGAGTGTAATAAGTATAGTAATTGTCGTTCTGTCGATCATATAAGCATAATATGGCTAATAATATGAGTTAGATTGATAATAATAAGAGTAATAAGTATAGTAATTGTCGTTCTATCGATCATTTAAGCATAATATGGCTAATAATATGAGTTAGATTGATAATACTAAGAGTAGTGAGTATAGTATATGTAGTTCTATCGATCATAGAAGCATAATATGGCTAATAATATGAGTTAGATTGATAATAATAAGAGTAATAAGTATAGTAATTGTCGTTCTATCGATCATTGAAGCATTATATGGCTAATAATATGAGTTAGATTGATAATAAGAGTAATGAGTATAGTAATTGTAGTTCTATCGATCATATCTACATAATATGGTTAATAATATGAGTTAGATTCATAATAATAAGTGTAATAAGTATAGTGATTGTCGTTCTATCGAACAAATGTGCATAATATGGTTAATAATATGAGTTAGATTGATAACAGTGAGTGTAATAAGTATAGTAATTGTCGTTCGGTCGATCATATAAGCATAATATGGCTAATAATATGAGTTAGGCTGATAATAATAAGAGTAATAGGTATAGTAAATGTCGTGCTATCGATCATTTCTGCATAATATGGTTAATAATATGAGTTAGATTGATAATAGTGGGTGTAATAAGTATAGTAAGTGTCGTTCTATCGATCACATTAGCATAGTATGGTTAATAATATGAGTCAGATTGATTATAATAAGAGTAATAAGTATAGTAATTGTCGTTCTATCGATCATATCTGCATAATATGGTTAATAATATGAGTTAGATTCATAATAATAAGAGTGATAGGTATAGTAATTGTCGTTCTATTGCTCATATAAGCATAATATGTCTAATAATATGAGTTAGGTTGATAATAATAAGAGTAATAAGTATAGTGATTGTCGTTCTATCGATCAAATTTGCATAATATGGTTAATAATATGAGTTAGATTGATAACAGTGAGTGTAATAAATATAGTAGTTGTCGTTCTGTCGATCATATAAGCATAATATGTCTAATAATATGAGTTAGATTGATAATAATAAGAGTAATGAGTATAGTAATTGTCGATCTATCGATCATATCAGCATAATATGGGTAATAAAATGAGTTGGATTGATAATAATAAGAGTAATGAGTATAGTAATTGTCGTTCTATCGATCATTTAAGTATAATATGGCTAATAATATGAGTTAGATTGATAATAATAACAGTAATAAGTATAGTAATTGTCGGTCTATCGATAATATAAGCATAATATGGCTAATAATATGAGTTAGATTGATAATACTAAGAGTAGTGAGTATAGTATATGTAGTTCTATCGATCATAGAAGCATAATATGGCTAATAATATGAGTTAGATTGATAATAATAAGAGTAATAAGTATAGTAATTGTCGTTCTATCGATCATTGAAGCATTATATGGCTAATAATATGAGTTAGATTGATAATAAGAGTAATGAGTATAGTAATTGTAGTTCTATCGATCATATCTACATAATATGGTTAATAATATGAGTTAGATTCATAATAATAAGTGTAATAAGTATAGTGATTGTCGTTCTATCGAACAAATGTGCATAATATGGTTAATAATATGAGTTAGATTGATAACAGTGAGTGTAATAAGTATAGTAATTGTCGTTCGGTCGATCATATAAGCATAATATGGCTAATAATATGAGTTAGGCTGATAATAATAAGAGTAATAGGTATAGTAAATGTCGTGCTATCGATCATTTCTGCATAATATGGTTAATAATATGAGTTAGATTGATAATAGTGAGTGTAATATGTATAGTAAGTGTCGTTCTATCGATCACATTAGCATAGTATGGTTAATAATATGAGTCAGATTGATTATAATAAGAGTAATAAGTATAGTAATTGTCGTTCTATCGATCATATCTGCATAATATGGTTAATAATATGAGTTAGATTCATAATAATAAGAGTGATAGGTATAGTAATTGTCGTTCTATTGCTCATATAAGCATAATATGTCTAATAATATGAGTTAGGTTGATAATAATAAGAGTAATAAGTATAGTGATTGTCGTTCTATCGATCAAATTTGCACAATACGGTTAATAATATGAGTTAGATTGATAACAGTGAGTGTAATAAATATAGTAGTTGTCGTTCTGTCGATCATATAAGCATAATATGTCTAATAATATGAGTTAGATTGATAATAATAAGAGTAATGAGTATAGTAATTGTCGTTCTATCGATCATATCAGCATAATATGGGTAATAAAATGAGTTGGATTGATAATAATAAGAGTAATGAGTATAGTAATTGTCGTTCTATCGATCATTTAAGTATAATATGGCTAATAATATGAGTTAGATTGATAATAATAACAGTAATAAGTATAGTAATTGTCGGTCTATCGATAATATAAGCATAATATGGCTAATAATATGAGTTAGATTGATAATACTAAGAGTAGTGAGTATAGTAATTCTCGTTCTATCGATCATATAAGCATAATATGGCTAATAATATGAGTTAGATTGATAACAATAAGAGTAATAAGTATAGTAATTGTCGTTCTATCGATCATATAAGCATAATATGGCTAATAATATGAGTTAGAGTGATAATACTAAGAGTAGCGGGTATAGTAATTCTCATTCTATCGATCATGTAAGCATAATATGGCTAATAATATGAGTTAGATTGATAATAATAAGAGTAATAAGTATAGTAATTGTCGTTCTATCGATCATTGAAGCATTATATGGCTAATAATATGAGTTAGATTGATAATAAGAGTAATGAGTATAGTAATTGTAGTTCTATCGATCATATCTACATAATATGGTTAATAATATGAGTTAGATTCATAATAATAAGTGTAATAAGTATAGTGATTGTCGTTCTATCGAACAAATGTGCATAATATGGTTAATAATATGAGTTAGATTGATAACAGTGAGTGTAATAAGTATAGTAATTGTCGTTCTGTCGATCATATAAGCATAATATGGCTAATAATATGAGTCAGATTGATAATAATAAGAGTAATAAGTATAGTAATTGTCGTTCCATCGATCATTTAAGCATAATATGGCTAATAATACGAGTTAGATTGATAATAATAAGAATAATAAGTATAGTAATTGTCGTTCTATGGATCATATAAGCATAATATAGCTAATAATATGAGTTAGGTTGATAATAATAAGAGTAATAGGTATAGTAGTTGTCGTTCTATCGATTATATAAGCATAATATGGCTAATAATATAACTTAGATTGATAACAGCAAGTGTAATAAGTATAGTAATTATCGTTCTATCGATCATTTAAGCATAATATGGCTAAAAATATGAGTTAGGTTGATAATAATAAGAGTAATAAGTATAGTGATTGTCGTTCTATCGATCAAATTTGCATAATATGGTTAATAATATGAGTTAGATTGATAACAGTGAGTGTAATAAGTATAGTAGTTGTCGTTCTGTCAATCATATAAGCATAATATGGCTAATAATATGAGTTAGGCTGATAATAATAAGAGTAATAGGTATAGTAAATGTCGTGCTATCGATCATTTCTGCATAATATGGTTAATAATATGAGTTAGATTGATAATAGTGAGTGTAATAAGTATAGTAAGTGTCGTTCTATCGATCATATTAACATAATATGGTTAATAATATGAGTCAGATTGATTATAATAGGAGTAGTAAGTATAGTAATTGTCGTTCTATCGATCATATCTGCATAATAAGGTTAATAATATGAGTTAGATTCATAATAATAAGAGTAATAAGTATAGTAATTGTCGTTCTATTGCTCATATAAGCATAATATGTCTAATAATATGAGTTAGATTGATAATAATAAGAGTAATGAGTATAGTAATTGTCGTTCTATCGATCATATAAGCATAATATGGGTAATAAAATGAGTTGGATTGATAATAATAAGAGTAATGAGTATAGTAATTGTCGTTCCATCGATCATTTAAGCATAATATGGCTAATAATATGAGTTAGATTGATAATAATAACAGTAATAGGTATAGTAATTGTCGGTCTATCGATAATATAAGCATACTATGGCTAATAATACGAGTTAGATTGATAATAATAAGAATAATAAGTATAGTAATTGTCGTTCTATCGATCATTTAAGCATAATATGGCTAATAATATGAGTTAGATTGATAACAATAACAGTAATAAGTCTAGTAATTGTCGTTCTATCGATAATATAAGCATGCTATGGCTAATAATATGAGTTAGATTGATAATACTAAGAGTAGTGAGTATAGTAATTGTAGTTCTATCGATCATTTAAGCATAATATGGCTTATAATATGAGTTAGATTGATAATAATAAGAGTAATAAGTATAGTAATTGTCGTTCTATCGATCATTGAAGCATTATATGGCTAATAATATGAGTTAGATTGATAATAAGAGTAATGAGTATAGTAATTGTAGTTCTATCGATCATATCTACATAATATGGTTAATAATATGAGTTAGATTCATAATAATAAGTGTAATAAGTATAGTGATTGTCGTTCTATCGAACAAATGTGCATAATGTGGTTAATAATATGAGTTAGATTGATAACAGTGAGTGTAATAAGTATAGTAATGGTCGTTCTGTCGATCATATAAGCATAATATGGCTAATAATATGAGTTAGATTGATAATAATAAGAGTAATAAGTATAGTAATTGTCGTTCTATCGATCATTTAAGCATAATATGGCTAATAATACGAGTTAGATTGATAATAATAAGAATAATAAGTATAGTAATTGTCGTTCTATCGATCATATAAGCATAATATGGCTAATAGTATGAGTTAGGTTGATAATAATAAGAGTAATAGGTATAGTAATTGTCGTTCTATCGATTATATAAGCATAATATGGCTAATAATATAACTTAGATTGATAATAGCAAGTGTAATAAGTATAGTAATTATCGATCTATCGATCATTTAAGCATAATATGGCTAATAATATGAGTTAGGTTGATAATAATAAGAGTAATAAGAATAGTGATTGTCGTTCTATCGATCAAATTTGCATAATATGGTTAATAATATGAGTTAGATTGATAACAGTGAGTGTAATAAGTATAGTAGTTGTCGTTCTGTCGATCATATAAGCATAATATGGCTAATAATATGAGTTAGGCTGATAATAATAAGAGTAATAGGTATAGTAAATGTCGTGCTATCGATCATTTCTGCATAATATGGTTAATAATATGAGTTAGATTGATAGTAGTGAGTGTAATAAGTATAGTAAGTGTCGTTCTATCGATCACATTAGCATAGTATGGTTAATAATATGAGTCAGATTGATTATAATAAGAGTAATAAGTATAGTAATTGTCGTTCTATCGATCATATCTGCATAATATGGTTAATAATATGAGTTAGATTCATAATAATAAGAGTAATAAGTATAGTAATTGTCGTTCTATTGCTCATATAAGCATAATATGTCTAATAATATGAGTTAGGTTGATAATAATAAGAGTAATAAGTATAGTGATTGTCGTTCTATCGATCAAATTTGCATAATATGGTTAATAATATGAGTTAGATTGATAACAGTGAGTGTAATAAATATAGTTGTTGTCGTTCTGTCGATCATATAAGCATAATATGGCTAATAATATGAGTTAGGCTGATAATAATAAGAGTAATAGGTATAGCAAATGTCGTGCTATCGATCATATCTGCATAATATGGTTAATAATATGAGTTAGATTGATAATAGTGAGTGTAATAAGTATAGTAAGTGTCGTTCTATCGATCACATTAGCATAGTATGGTTAATAATATGAGTCAGATTGATTATAATAAGAGTAATAAGTATAGTAATTGTCGTTCTATCGATCATATCTGCATAATATGGTTAATAATATGAGTTAGATTCATAATAATAAGAGTGATAAGTATAGTAATTGTCGTTCTATTGCTCATATAAGCATAATATGTCTAATAATATGAGTTAGGTTGATAATAATAAGAGTAATAAGTATAGTGATTGTCGTTCTATCGATCAAATTTGCATAATATGGTTAATAATATCAGTTAGATTGATAACAGTGAGCGTAATAGATATAGTAGCTGTCGTTCTGTCGATCATATAAGCATAATATGGCTAATAATATGAGTTAGGCTGATAATAATAAGAGTAATGGGTATTGTAAATGTCGTGCTATCGATCATATCTGCATAATATGGTTAATAATATGAATTAGATTGATAATAGTGAGTGTAATAAGTATAGTAATTGTCGTTCTATCGATCATATAAGCATAATATGGCTAATAATATGAGTTAGATTGATAATAATGAGAGTAATAAGTATAGTAATTATCGTTCTATCGATCATTTAAGCATAATATGGCTTATAATATGAGTTAGATTGATAATAATAACAGTAATAAGTATAGTAATTGTCGTTCTATCGATAATATAAGCATAATATGGCTAATAATATGAGTTAGATTGATAATACTAAGAGTAGTGAGTATAGTAATTCTCGTTCTATCGATCATAGAAGCATAATATGGCTAATAATATGAGTTAGATTGATAATAATAAGAGTAATAAGTATAGTAATTGTCGTTCTATCGATAATATAAGCATAATATGGCTAACAATATGAGTTAGATTGATAATACTAAGAGTAGTGAGTATAGTAATTGTAGTTCTATCGATCATTTAAGCATAATATGGCTTATAATATGAGTTAGATTGATAATAATAACAGTAATAAGTATAGTAATTGTCGTTCTATCGATAATATAAGCATAATATGGCTAATAATATGAGTTAGATTGATAATACTAAGAGTAGTGAGTATAGTAATTCTCGTTCTATCGATCATAGAAGCATAATATGGCTAATAATATGAGTTAGATTGATAATAATAAGAGTAATAAGTATAGTAATTGTCGTTCTATCGATCATTGAAGCATCATATGGCTAGTAATATGAGTTAGATTGATAATAAGAGTAATGAGTATAGTAATTGTAGTTCTATCGATCATATCTACATAATATGGTTAATAATATGAGTTAGATTCATAATAATAAGTGTAATAAGTATAGTGATTGTCGTGCTATCGAACAAATGTGCATAATGTGGTTAATAATATGCGTTAGATTGATAACAGTGAGTGTAATAAGTATAGTAATGGTCGTTCTGTCGATCATATAAGCATAATATGGCTAATAATATGAGTTAGATTGATAATAATAAGAGTGATAAGTATAGTAATTGTCGTTCTATCGATCATTTAAGCATAATATGGCTAATAATACGAGTTAGATTGATAATAATAAGAATAATAAGTATAGTAATTGTCGTTCTATCGATCATATAAGCATAATATGGCTAATAATATGAGTTAGGTTGATAATAATAAGAGTAATAGGTATAGTAATTGTCGTTCTATCGATTATATAAGCATAATATGGCTAATAATATAACTTAGATTGATAATGGCAAGTGTAATAAGTATAGTAATTATCGATCTATCGATCATTTAAGCATAATATGGCTAATAATATGAGTTAGGCTGATAATAATAAGAGTAATAGGTATAGCAAATGTCGTGCTATCGATCATATCTGCATAATATGGTTAATAATATGAGTTAGATTGATAATAGTGAGTGTAATAAGTATAGTAAGTGTCGTTCTATCGATCACATTAGCATAGTATGGTTAATAATATGAGTCAGATTGATTATAATAAGAGTAATAAGTATAGTAATTGTCGTTCTATCGATCATATCTGCATAATATGGTTAATAATATGAGTTAGATTCATAATAATAAGAGTGATAAGTATAGTAATTGTCGTTCTATTGCTCATATAAGCATAATATGTCTAATAATATGAGTTAGGTTGATAATAATAAGAGTAATAAATATAGTGATTGTCGTTCTATCGATCAAATTTGCATAATATGGTTAATAATATGAGTTAGATTGATAACAGTGAGCGTAATAGATATAGTAGCTGTCGTTCTGTCGATCATATAAGCATAATATGGCTAATAATATGAGTTAGGCTGATAATAATAAGAGTAATGGGTATAGTAAATGTCGTGCTATCGATCATATCTGCATAATATGGTTAATAATATGAATTAGATTGATAATAGTGAGTGTAATAAGTATAGTAATTGTCGTTCTATCGATCATATAAGCATAATATGGCTAATAATATGAGTTAGATTGATAATAATGAGAGTAATAAGTATAGTAATTATCGTTCTATCGATCATTTAAGCATAATATGGCTTATAATATGAGTTAGATTGATAATAATAACAGTAATAAGTATAGTAATTGTCGTTCTATCGATAATATAAGCATAATATGGCTAATAATATGAGTTAGATTGATAATACTAAGAGTAGTGAGTATAGTAATTCTCGTTCTATCGATCATAGAAGCATAATATGGCTAATAATATGAGTTAGATTGATAATAATAAGAGTAATAAGTATAGTAATTGTCGTTCTATCGATAATATAAGCATAATATGGCTAAAAATATGAGTTAGATTGATAATACTAAGAGTAGTGAGTATAGTAATTGTAGTTCTATCGATCATTTAAGCATAATATGGCTTATAATATGAGTTAGATTGATAATAATAACAGTAATAAGTATAGTAATTGTCGTTCTATCGATAATATAAGCATAATATGGCTAATAATATGAGTTAGATTGATAATACTAAGAGTAGTGAGTATAGTAATTCTCGTTCTATCGATCATAGAAGCATAATATGGCTAATAATATGAGTTAGATTGATAATAATAAGAGTAATAAGTATAGTAATTGTCGTTCTATCGATCATTGAAGCATCATATGGCTAGTAATATGAGTTAGATTGATAATAAGAGTAACGAGTATAGTAATTGTAGTTCTATCGATCATATCTACATAATATGGTTAATAATATGAGTTAGATTCATAATAATAAGTGTAATAAGTATAGTGATTGTCGTGCTATCGAACAAATGTGCATAATGTGGTTAATAATATGCGTTAGATTGATAACAGTGAGTGTAATAAGTATAGTAATGGTCGTTCTGTCGATCATATAAGCATAATATGGCTAATAATATGAGTTAGATTGATAATAATAAGAGTGATAAGTATAGTAATTGTCGTTCTATCGATCATTTAAGCATAATATGGCTAATAATACGAGTTAGATTGATAATAATAAGAATAATAAGTATAGTAATTGTCGTTCTATCGATCATATAAGCATAATATGGCTAATAATATGAGTTAGGTTGATAATAATAAGAGTAATAGGTATAGTAATTGTCGTTCTATCGATTATATAAGCATAATATGGCTAATAATATAACTTAGATTGATAATGGCAAGTGTAATAAGTATAGTAATTATCGATCTATCGATCATTTAAGCATAATATGGCTAATAATATGAGTTAGGCTGATAATAATAAGAGTAATAGGTGTAGTAAATGTCGTGCTATCGATCATTTCTGCATAATATGGTTAATAATATGAGTTAGATTGATAATAGTGAGTGTAATAAGTATAGTAAGTGTCGTTCTATCGATCACATTAGCATAGTATGGTTAATAATATGAGTCAGATTGATTATAATAAGAGTAATAAGTATAGTAATTGTCGTTCTATCGATCATTGAAGCATTATATGGCTAATAATATGAGTTAGATTGATAATAAGAGTAATGAGTATAGTAATTGTAGTTCTATCGATCATATCTACATAATATGGTTAATAATATGAGTTAGATTCATAATAATAAGTGTAATAAGTATAGTGATTGTCGTGCTATCGAACAAATGTGCATAATGTGGTTAATAATATGAGTTAGATTGATAACAGTGAGTGTAATAAGTATAGTAATGGTCGTTCTGTCGATCATATAAGCATAATATGGCTAATAATATGAGTTAGATTGATAATAATAAGAGTAATAAGTATAGTAATTGTCGTTCTATCGATCATTTAAGCATAATATGGCTAATAATACGAGTTAGATTGATAATAATAAGAATAATAAGTATAGTAATTGTCGTTCTATCGATCATATAAGCATAATATGGCTAATAATATGAGTTAGGTTGATAATAATAAGAGTAATAGGTATAGTAATTGTCGTTCTATCGATTATATAAGCATAATATGGCTAATAATATAACTTAGATTGATAATAGCAAGTGTAATAAGTATAGTAATTATCGATCTATCGATCATTTAAGCATAATATGGCTAATAATATGAGTTAGGCTGATAATAATAAGAGTAATAGGTATAGTAAATGTCGTGCTATCGATCATTTCTGCATAATATGGTTAATAATATGAGTTAGATTGATAATAGTGAGTGTAATAAGTATAGTAAGTGTCGTTCTATCGATCACATTAGCATAGTATGGTTAATAATATGAGTCAGATTGATTATAATAAGAGTAATAAGTATAGTAATTGTCGTTCTATCGATCATATCTGCATAATATGGTTAATAATATGAGTTAGATTCATAATAATAAGAGTAATAAGTATAGTAATTGTCGTTCTATTGCTCATATAAGCATAATATGTCTAATAATATGAGTTAGGTTGATAATAATAAGAGTAATAAGTATAGTGATTGTCGTTCTATCGATCAAATTTGCATAATATGGTTAATAATATGAGTTAGATTGATAACAGTGAGTGTAATAAATATAGTAGTTGTCGTTCTGTCGATCATATAAGCATAATATGGCTAATAATATGAGTTAGGCTGATAATAATAAGAGTAATAGGTATAGCAAATGTCGTGCTATCGATCATATCTGCATAATATGGTTAATAATATGAGTTAGATTGATAATAGTGAGTGTAATAAGTATAGTAATTGTCGTTCTATCGATAATATAAGCATAATATGGCTAATAATATGAGTTAGATTGATAACACTAAGAGTAGTGAGTATAGTAATTGTCGTTCTATCGATCATTTAAGCATAATATGGCTAATAATATGAGTTAGATTGATAACAATAACAGTAATAAGTCTAGTAATTGTCGTTCTATCGATAATATAAGCATGATATGGCTAATAATATGAGTTAGATTGATAATACTAAGAGTAGTGAGTATAGTAATTATAGTTCTATCGATCATAGAAGCATAATATGGCTAATAATATGAGTTAGATTGATAACAATAACAGTAATAAGTCTAGTAATTGTCGTTCTATCGATCATATAAGCATAATATGGCTAATAATATGAGTTAGATTGATAATAATGAGAGTAATAAGTATAGTAATTATCGTTCTATCTATCATTTAAGCATAATATGGCTTATAATATGAGTTAGATTGATAATAATAACAGTAATAAGTATAGTAATTGTCGTTCTATCGATAATATAAGCATAATATGGCTAATAATATGAGTTAGATTGATAATACTAAGAGTAGTGAGTATAGTAATTCTCGTTCTATCGATCATAGAAGCATAATATGGCTAATAATATGAGTTAGATTGATAATAATAAGAGTAATAAGTATAGTAATTGTCGTTCTATCGATAATATAAGCATAATATGGCTAACAATATGAGTTAGATTGATAATACTAAGAGTAGTGAGTATAGTAATTGTAGTTCTATCGATCATTTAAGCATAATATGGCTTGTAATATGAGTTAGATTGATAATAATAACAGTAATAAGTATAGTAATTGTCGTTCTATCGATAATATAAGCATAATATGGCTAATAATATGAGTTAGATTGATAATACTAAGAGTAGTGAGTATAGTAATTCTCGTTCTATCGATCATAGAAGCATAATATGGCTAATAATATGAGTTAGATTGATAATAATAAGAGTAATAAGTATAGCAATTGTCGTTCTATCGATCATTGAAGCATCATATGGCTAGTAATATGAGTTAGATTGATAATAAGAGTAATGAGTATAGTAATTGTAGTTCTATCGATCATATCTACATAATATGGTTAATAATATGAGTTAGATTCATAATAATAAGTGTAATAAGTATAGTGATTGTCGTGCTATCGAACAAATGTGCATAATGTGGTTAATAATATGCGTTAGATTGATAACAGTGAGTGTAATAAGTATAGTAATGGTCGTTCTGTCGATCATATAAGCATAATATGGCTAATAATATGAGTTAGATTGATAATAATAAGAGTGATAAGTATAGTAATTGTCGTTCTATCGATCATTTAAGCATAATATGGCTAATAATACGAGTTAGATTGATAATAATAAGAATAATAAGTATAGTAATTGTCGTTCTATCGATCATATAAGCATAATATGGCTAATAATATGAGTTAGGTTGATAATAATAAGAGTAATAGGTATAGTAATTGTCGTTCTATCGATTATATAAGCATAATATGGCTAATAATATAACTTAGATTGATAATGGCAAGTGTAATAAGTATAGTAATTATCGATCTATCGATCATTTAAGCATAATATGGCTAATAATATGAGTTAGGCTGATAATAATAAGAGTAATAGGTGTAGTAAATGTCGTGCTATCGATCATTTCTGCATAATATGGTTAATAATATGAGTTAGATTGATAATAGTGAGTGTAATAAGTATAGTAAGTGTCGTTCTATCGATCACATTAGCATAGTATGGTTAATAATATGAGTCAGATTGATTATAATAAGAGTAATAAGTATAGTAATTGTCGTTCTATCGATCATTGAAGCATTATATGGCTAATAATATGAGTTAGATTGATAATAAGAGTAATGAGTATAGTAATTGTAGTTCTATCGATCATATCTACATAATATGGTTAATAATATGAGTTAGATTCATAATAATAAGTGTAATAAGTATAGTGATTGTCGTGCTATCGAACAAATGTGCATAATGTGGTTAATAATATGAGTTAGATTGATAACAGTGAGTGTAATAAGTATAGTAATGGTCGTTCTGTCGATCATATAAGCATAATATGGCTAATAATATGAGTTAGATTGATAATAATAAGAGTAATAAGTATAGTAATTGTCGTTCTATCGATCATTTAAGCATAATATGGCTAATAATACGAGTTAGATTGATAATAATAAGAATAATAAGTATAGTAATTGTCGTTCTATCGATCATATAAGCATAATATGGCTAATAATATGAGTTAGGTTGATAATAATAAGAGTAATAGGTATAGTAATTGTCGTTCTATCGATTATATAAGCATAATATGGCTAATAATATAACTTAGATTGATAATAGCAAGTGTAATAAGTATAGTAATTATCGATCTATCGATCATTTAAGCATAATATGGCTAATAATATGAGTTAGGCTGATAATAATAAGAGTAATAGGTATAGTAAATGTCGTGCTATCGATCATTTCTGCATAATATGGTTAATAATATGAGTTAGATTGATAATAGTGAGTGTAATAAGTATAGTAAGTGTCGTTCTATCGATCACATTAGCATAGTATGGTTAATAATATGAGTCAGATTGATTATAATAAGAGTAATAAGTATAGTAATTGTCGTTCTATCGATCATATCTGCATAATATGGTTAATAATATGAGTTAGATTCATAATAATAAGAGTAATAAGTATAGTAATTGTCGTTCTATTGCTCATATAAGCATAATATGTCTAATAATATGAGTTAGATTCATAATAATAAGAGTAATAAGTATAGTGATTGTCGTTCTATCGATCAAATTTGCATAATATGGTTAATAATATGAGTTAGATTGATAACAGTGAGTGTAATAAATACAGTAGTTGTCGTTCTGTCGATCATATAAGCATAATATGGCTAATAATATGAGTTAGGCTGATAATAATAAGAGTAATAGGTATAGTAAATGTCGTGCTATCGATCATATCTGCATAATATGCTTAATAATATGAGTTAGATTGATAATAGTGAGTGTAATAAATATAGTAATTGTCGTTCTATCGATCATATAAGCATAATATGGCTAATAATATGAGTTAAATTGATAATAATAAGAGTAATAGGTACAGTAATTGTCGTTCTATCGATCATTTAAGCATAATATGGCTAATAATATGAGTTAGATTGATAATACTAAGAGTAGTGAGTATAGTAATTCTCGTTCTATCGATCATATAAGCATAATATGGCTAATAATATGAGTTAGATTGATAATAATAAGAGTAATGAGTTTAGTGATTGTCGTTCTATCGATCAAATTTGCATAATATGTTTAATAATATGAGTTAGATTGATAACAGTGAGTGTAATAAGTATAGTAATTGTCGTCCTGTCAATCATATAAGCATAATATGGCTAATAATATGAGTTAAATTGATAATAATAAGAGTAATAGGTACAGTAATTGTCGTTCTATCGATCATTTAAGCATAATATGGCTAATAATATGAGTTAGATTGACAATACTAAGAGTAGTGAGTATAGTAATTCTCGTTCTATCGATCATATAAGCATAATATGGCTAACAATATGAGTTAGATTGATAACAATAAGAGTAATAAGTATAGTAATTGTCGTTCTATCGATCATATAAGCATAATATGGCTAATAATATGAGTTAGATTGACAATACTAAGAGTAGTGAGTATAGTAATTCTCGTTCTATCGATCATATAAGCATAATATGGCTAATAATATGAGTTAGATTGATAATACTAAGAGTAGTGAGTATAGTAATTCTCGTTCTATCGATCATATAAGCATAATATGGCTAAAAATATGAGTTAGATTGATAACAATAAGAGTAATAAGTATAGTAATTGTCGTTCTATCGATCATATAAGCATAATATGGCTAATAATATGAGTTAGAGTGATAATACTAAGAGTAGTGAGTATAGTAATTCTCATTCTATCGATCATATAAGCATAATATGGCTAATAATATGAGTTAGATTGATAATAATAAGAGCAATGGGTATAGTAATTGTAGTTCTATCGATCATTTAAGCATAATATGGCTAATAATATGAGTTAGATTGACAATACTAAGAGTAGTGAGTATAGTAATTCTCGTTCTATCGATCATATAAGCATAATATGGCTAATAATATGAGTTAGATTGATAATACTAAGAGTAGTGAGTATAGTAATTGTCGTTCTATCGATCATTTAAGCATAATATGGCTAATAATATGATTTAGATTGATAATAGTAACAGTAATAAGTATAGTAATTGTCGATCTATCGATAATATAAGCATAATATGGCTAATAATATGAGTTAGATTGATAATACTAAGAGTAGTGAGTATAGTAATCCTCGTTCTATGGATCATATAAGCATAATATGGCTAATGATATGAGTTAGAGTGATAATACTAAGAGTAGTGAGTGTAGTAATTCTCATTCTAACGATCATATAAGCATAATATGGCTAATAATATGAGTTAGATTGATAATAATAAGAGTAATGAGTTTAGTGATTGTCGTTCTATCGATCAAATTTGCATAATATGGTTAATAATATGAGTTAGATTGATAACAGTGAGTGTAATAAGTATAGTAATTGTCGTCCTGTCAATCATATAAGCATAATATGGCTAATAATATGAGTTAAATTGATAATAATAAGAGTAATAGGTACAGTAATTGTCGTTCTATCGATCATTTAAGCATAATATGGCTAATAATATGAGTTAGGTTGATAATAATAAGATTAATATGTATAGTGATTGTCGTTCTATCGATCAAATTTGGATAATATGGTTAATAATATGAGTTAGATTGATAACAGTGAGTGTAATAAATATAGTAGTTGTCGTTCTGTCGATCATATAAGCATAATACGTCTAATAATATGAGTTAGGCTGATAATAATAAGAGTAATAGGTATAGTAAATGTCGTGCTATCGATCATATCTGCATGATATGGTTAATAATATGAGTTAGATTGATAATAGTGAGTGTAATAAATATAGTAATTGTCGTTCTATCGATCATATAAGCATAATATGGCTAATAATATGAGTTAGATTGATAATAATAAGAGTAATAAGTATAATAATTATCGTTCTATCGATCATTTAAGCATAATATGGCTAATAATATGAGTTAGAATGATAACAATAAGAGTAATAAGTATAGTAATTGTCGTTCTATCGATCATGTAAGCATAATATGGCTAATAATATGAGTTAGAGTGATAATACTAAGAGTAGTGAGTATAGTAATTCTCATTCTATCGATCATATAAGCATAATATGGCTAATAATATGAGTTAGATTGATAATAATAAGAGTAATGAGTTTAGTGATTGTCGTTCTATCGATCAAATTTGCATAATATGTTTAATAATATGAGTTAGATTGATAACAGTGAGTGTAATAAGTATAGTAATTGTCGTCCTGTCAATCATATAAGCATAATATGGCTAATAATATGAGTTAAATTGATAATAATAAGAGTAATAGGTACAGTAATTGTCGTTCTATCGATCATATAAGCATAATATGGCTAATAATATGAGTTAGATTGATAATAATAAGAGCAATGGGTATAGTAATTGTAGTTCTATCGATCATTTAAGCATAATATGGCTAATAATATGAGTTAGATTGACAATACTAAGCGTAGTGAGTATAGTAATTCTCGTTCTATCGATCATATAAGCATAATATGGCTAATAATATGAGTTAGATTGATAATACTAAGAGTAGTGAGTATAGTAATTCTCGTTCTATCGATCATATAAGCATAATATGGCTAATAATATGAGTTAGATTGATAATAATAACAGTAATAAGTATAGTAATTGTCGTTCTATCGATATTATAAGCATAATATTGTTAATAATATGAGTTAGTTTGATAATAATACGAGTAATACGTATAGTAATTGTCGATCTATCGATCATTTAAGCATAATATGGCTAATAATATGAGTTAGGTTGATAATAATAAGATTAATATGTATAGTGATTGTCGTTCTATCGATCAAATTTGCATAATATGGTTAATAATATGAGTTAGATTGATAACAGTGAGTGTAATAAATATAGTAGTTGTCGTTCTGTCGATCATATAAGCATAATATGGCTAATAATATGAGTTAGATTGATAATAATAAGAGTAATAAGTATAATAATTATCGTTCTATCGATCATTTAAGCATAATATGGCTAATAATATGAGTTAGAATGATAACAATAAGAGTAATAAGTATAGTAATTGTCGTTCTATCGATCATGTAAGCATAATATGGCTAATAATATGAGTTAGAGTGATAATACTAAGAGTAGTGAGTATAGTAATTCTCATTCTATCGATCATATAAGCATAATATGGCTAATAATATGAGTTAGATTGATAATAATAAGAGTAATGAGTTTAGTGATTGTCGTTCTATCGATCAAATTTGCATAATATGTTTAATAATATGAGTTAGATTGATAACAGTGAGTGCAATAAGTATAGTAATTGTCGTCCTGTCAATCATATAAGCATAATATGGCTAATAATATGAGTTAAATTGATAATAATAAGAGTAATAGGTACAGTAATTGTCGTTCTATCGATCATTTAAGCATAATATGGCTAATAATATGAGTTAGATTGACAATACTAAGAGTAGTGAGTATAGTAATTCTCGTTCTATCGATCATATAAGCATAATATGGCTAACAATATGAGTTAGATTGATAACAATAAGAGTAATAAGTATAGTAATTGTCGTTCTATCGATCATATAAGCATAATATGGCTAATAATATGAGTTAGATTGACAATACTAAGAGTAGTGAGTATAGTAATTCTCGTTCTATCGATCATATAAGCATAATATGGCTAATAATATGAGTTAGATTGATAATACTAAGAGTAGTGAGTATAGTAATTCTCGTTCTATCGATCATATAAGCATAATATGGCTAAAAATATGAGTTAGATTGATAACAATAAGAGTAATAAGTATAGTAATTGTCGTTCTATCGATCATATAAGCATAATATGGCTAATAATATGAGTTAGAGTGATAATACTAAGAGTAGTGAGTATAGTAATTCTCATTCTATCGATCATATAAGCATAATATGGCTAATAATATGAGTTAGATTGATAATAATAAGAGCAATGGGTATAGTAATTGTAGTTCTATCGATCATTTAAGCATAATATGGCTAATAATATGAGTTAGATTGACAATACTAAGAGTAGTGAGTATAGTAATTCTCGTTCTATCGATCATATAAGCATAATATGGCTAATAATATGAGTTAGATTGATAATACTAAGAGTAGTGAGTATAGTAATTCTCGTTCTATCGATCATATAAGCATAATATGGCTAATAATATGAGTTAGATTGATAATAATGACAGTAATAAGTATAGCAATTGTCGTTCTATCGATATTATAAGCATAATATTGTTAATAATATGAGTTAGTTTGATAATAATACGAGTAATACGTATAGTAATTGTCGTTCTATCGATCATTTAAGCATAATATGGCTAATAATATGAGTTAGGTTGATAATAATCAGATTAATATGTATAGTGATTGTCGTTCTATCGATCAAATTTGCATAATATGGTTAATAATATGAGTTAGATTGATAACAGTGAGTGTAATAAATATAGTAGTTGTCGTTCTGTCGATCATATAAGCATAATACGTCTAATAATATGAGTTAGGCTGATAATAATAAGAGTAATAGGTATAGTAAATGTCGTGCTATCAATCATATCTGCATGATATGGTTAATAATATGAGTTAGATTGATAATAGTGAGTGTAATAAATATAGTAATTGTCGTTCTATCGATCATATAAGCATAATATGGCTAATAATATGAGTTGGATTGATAATAATAAGAGTAATAAGTATAATAATTATCGTTCTATCGATCATTTAAGCATAATATGGCTAATAATATGAGTTAGAATGATAACAATAAGAGTAATAAGTATAGTAATTGTCGTTCTATCGATCATGTAAGCATAATATGGCTAATAATATGAGTTAGAGTGATAATACTAAGAGTAGTGAGTATAGTAATTCTCATTCTATCGATCATATAAGCATAATATGGCTAAAAATATGAGTTAGATTGATAACAATAAGAGTAATAAGTATAGTAATTGTCGTTCTATCGACCATATAAGCATAATATGGCTAATAATATGAGTTAGAGTGATAATACTAAGAGTAGTGAGTATAGTAATTCTCATTCTATCGATCATATAAGCATAATATGGCTAATAATATGAGTTAGATTGATAATAATAAGAGCAATGGGTATAGTAATTGTAGTTCTATCGATCATTTAAGCATAATATGGCTAATAATATGAGTTAGATTGACAATACTAAGAGTAGTGAGTATAGTAATTCTCGTTCTATCGATCATATAAGCATAATATGGCTAATAATATGAGTTAGATTGATAATACTAAGAGTAGTGAGTATAGTAATTCTCGTTCTATCGATCATATAAGCATAATATGGCTAATAATATGAGTTAGATTGATAATAATGACAGTAATAAGTATAGTAATTGTCGTTCTATCGATATTATAAGCATAATATTGTTAATAATATGAGTTAGTTTGATAATAATACGAGTAATACGTATAGTAATTGTCGTTCTATCGATCATTTAAGCATAATATGGCTAATAATATGAGTTAGGTTGATAATAATAAGATTAATATGTATAGTGATTGTCGTTCTATCGATCAAATTTGCATAATATGGTTAATAATATGAGTTAGATTGATAACAGTGAGTGTAATAAATATAGTAGTTGTCGTTCTGTCGATCATATAAGCATAATACGTCTAATAATATGAGTTAGGCTGATAATAATAAGAGTAATAGGTATAGTAAATGTCGTGCTATCAATCATATCTGCATGATATGGTTAATAATATGAGTTAGATTGATAATAGTGAGTGTAATAAATATAGTAATTGTCGTTCTATCGATCATATAAGCATAATATGGCTAATAATATGAGTTGGATTGATAATAATAAGAGTAATAAGTATAATAATTATCGTTCTATCGATCATTTAAGCATAATATGGCTAATAATATGAGTTAGAATGATAACAATAAGAGTAATAAGTATAGTAATTGTCGTTCTATCGATCATGTAAGCATAATATGGCTAATAATATGAGTTAGAGTGATAATACTAAGAGTAGTGAGTATAGTAATTCTCATTCTATCGATCATATAAGCATAATATGGCTAATAATATGAGTTAGATTGATAATAATAAGAGTAATGAGTTTAGTGATTGTCGTACTATCGATCAAATTTGCATAATATGGTTAATAATATGAGTTAGATTGATAACAGTGAGTGTAATAAGTATAGTAATTGTCGTCCTGTCAATCATATAAGCATAATATGGCTAATAATATGAGTTGAATTGATAATAATAAGAGTAATAGGTACAGTAATTGTCGTTCTATCGATCATTTAAGCATAATATGGCTAATAATATGAGTTAGATTGATAATACTAAGAGTAGTGACTATAGTAATTCTCGTTCTATCGATCATATAAGCATAATATGGCTAATAGTATGAGTTAGATTGACAATACTAAGAGTAGTGAGTATAGTAATTCTCGTTCTATCGATCATATAAGCATAATATGGCTAACAATATGAGTTAGATTGATAACAATAAGAGTAATAAGTATAGTAATTGTCGTTCTATCGATCATATAAGCATAATATGGCTAATAATATGAGTTAGATTGATAATACTAAGAGTAGTGAGTATAGTAATTCTCGTTCTATCGATCATATAAGCATAATATGGCTAAAAATATGAGTTAGATTGATAACAATAAGAGTAATAAGTATAGTAATTGTCGTTCTATCGATCATATAAGCATAATATGGCTAATAATATGAGTTAGATTGATAATAATAAGAGTAATGAGTTTAGTGATTGTCGTACTATCGATCAAATTTGCATAATATGGTTAATAATATGAGTTAGATTGATAACAGTGAGTGTAATAAGTATAGTAATTGTCGTCCTGTCAATCATATAAGCATAATATGGCTAATAATATGAGTTAAATTGATAATAATAAGAGTAATAGGTACAGTAATTGTCGTTCTATCGATCATTTAAGCATAATATGGCTAATAATATGAGATAGGTTGATAATAATAAGATTAATATGTATAGTGATTGTCGTTCTATCGATCAAATTTGCATAATATGGTTAATAATATGAGTTAGATTGATAACAGTGAGTGTAATAAGTATAGTAATTGTCGTCCTGTCAATCATATAAGCATAATATGGCTAATAATATGAGTTAAATTGATAATAATAAGAGTAATAGGTACAGTAATTGTCGTTCTATCGATCATTTAAGCTTAATATGGCTAATAATATGAGTTAGATTGATAATAATAAGAGTAATAAGTATAGTAATTGTCGTTCTATCGATAATATAAGCATAATATGGCTAACAATATGAGTTAGATTGATAATACTAAGAGTAGTGAGTATAGTAATTGTAGTTCTATCGATCATTTAAGCATAATATGGCTTATAATATGAGTTAGATTGATAATAATAACAGTAATAAGTATAGTAATTGTCGTTCTATCGATAATATAAGCATAATATGGCTAATAATATGAGTTAGATTGATAATACTAAGAGTAGTGAGTATAGTAATTCTCGTTCTATCGATCATAGAAGCATAATATGGCTAATAATATGAGTTAGATTGATAATAATAAGAGTAATAAGTATAGTAATTGTCGTTCTATCGATCATTGAAGCATCATATGGCTAGTAATATGAGTTAGATTGATAATAAGAGTAATGAGTATAGTAATTGTAGTTCTATCGATCATATCTACATAATATGGTTAATAATATGAGTTAGATTCATAATAATAAGTGTAATAAGTATAGTGATTGTCGTGCTATCGAACAAATGTGCATAATGTGGTTAATAATATGCGTTAGATTGATAACAGTGAGTGTAATAAGTATAGTAATGGTCGTTCTGTCGATCATATAAGCATAATATGGCTAATAATATGAGTTAGATTGATAATAATAAGAGTGATAAGTATAGTAATTGTCGTTCTATCGATCATTTAAGCATAATATGGCTAATAATACGAGTTAGATTGATAATAATAAGAATAATAAGTATAGTAATTGTCGTTCTATCGATCATATAAGCATAATATGGCTAATAATATGAGTTAGGTTGATAATAATAAGAGTAATAGGTATAGTAATTGTCGTTCTATCGATTATATAAGCATAATATGGCTAATAATATAACTTAGATTGATAATGGCAAGTGTAATAAGTATAGTAATTATCGATCTATCGATCATTTAAGCATAATATGGCTAATAATATGAGTTAGGCTGATAATAATAAGAGTAATAGGTATAGCAAATGTCGTGCTATCGATCATATCTGCATAATATGGTTAATAATATGAGTTAGATTGATAATAGTGAGTGTAATAAGTATAGTAAGTGTCGTTCTATCGATCACATTAGCATAGTATGGTTAATAATATGAGTCAGATTGATTATAATAAGAGTAATAAGTATAGTAATTGTCGTTCTATCGATCATATCTGCATAATATGGTTAATAATATGAGTTAGATTCATAATAATAAGAGTGATAAGTATAGTAATTGTCGTTCTATTGCTCATATAAGCATAATATGTCTAATAATATGAGTTAGGTTGATAATAATAAGAGTAATAAATATAGTGATTGTCGTTCTATCGATCAAATTTGCATAATATGGTTAATAATATGAGTTAGATTGATAACAGTGAGCGTAATAGATATAGTAGCTGTCGTTCTGTCGATCATATAAGCATAATATGGCTAATAATATGAGTTAGGCTGATAATAATAAGAGTAATGGGTATAGTAAATGTCGTGCTATCGATCATATCTGCATAATATGGTTAATAATATGAATTAGATTGATAATAGTGAGTGTAATAAGTATAGTAATTGTCGTTCTATCGATCATATAAGCATAATATGGCTAATAATATGAGTTAGATTGATAATAATGAGAGTAATAAGTATAGTAATTATCGTTCTATCGATCATTTAAGCATAATATGGCTTATAATATGAGTTAGATTGATAATAATAACAGTAATAAGTATAGTAATTGTCGTTCTATCGATAATATAAGCATAATATGGCTAATAATATGAGTTAGATTGATAATACTAAGAGTAGTGAGTATAGTAATTCTCGTTCTATCGATCATAGAAGCATAATATGGCTAATAATATGAGTTAGATTGATAATAATAAGAGTAATAAGTATAGTAATTGTCGTTCTATCGATAATATAAGCATAATATGGCTAAAAATATGAGTTAGATTGATAATACTAAGAGTAGTGAGTATAGTAATTGTAGTTCTATCGATCATTTAAGCATAATATGGCTTATAATATGAGTTAGATTGATAATAATAACAGTAATAAGTATAGTAATTGTCGTTCTATCGATAATATAAGCATAATATGGCTAATAATATGAGTTAGATTGATAATACTAAGAGTAGTGAGTATAGTAATTCTCGTTCTATCGATCATAGAAGCATAATATGGCTAATAATATGAGTTAGATTGATAATAATAAGAGTAATAAGTATAGTAATTGTCGTTCTATCGATCATTGAAGCATCATATGGCTAGTAATATGAGTTAGATTGATAATAAGAGTAACGAGTATAGTAATTGTAGTTCTATCGATCATATCTACATAATATGGTTAATAATATGAGTTAGATTCATAATAATAAGTGTAATAAGTATAGTGATTGTCGTGCTATCGAACAAATGTGCATAATGTGGTTAATAATATGCGTTAGATTGATAACAGTGAGTGTAATAAGTATAGTAATGGTCGTTCTGTCGATCATATAAGCATAATATGGCTAATAATATGAGTTAGATTGATAATAATAAGAGTGATAAGTATAGTAATTGTCGTTCTATCGATCATTTAAGCATAATATGGCTAATAATACGAGTTAGATTGATAATAATAAGAATAATAAGTATAGTAATTGTCGTTCTATCGATCATATAAGCATAATATGGCTAATAATATGAGTTAGGTTGATAATAATAAGAGTAATAGGTATAGTAATTGTCGTTCTATCGATTATATAAGCATAATATGGCTAATAATATAACTTAGATTGATAATGGCAAGTGTAATAAGTATAGTAATTATCGATCTATCGATCATTTAAGCATAATATGGCTAATAATATGAGTTAGGCTGATAATAATAAGAGTAATAGGTGTAGTAAATGTCGTGCTATCGATCATTTCTGCATAATATGGTTAATAATATGAGTTAGATTGATAATAGTGAGTGTAATAAGTATAGTAAGTGTCGTTCTATCGATCACATTAGCATAGTATGGTTAATAATATGAGTCAGATTGATTATAATAAGAGTAATAAGTATAGTAATTGTCGTTCTATCGATCATTGAAGCATTATATGGCTAATAATATGAGTTAGATTGATAATAAGAGTAATGAGTATAGTAATTGTAGTTCTATCGATCATATCTACATAATATGGTTAATAATATGAGTTAGATTCATAATAATAAGTGTAATAAGTATAGTGATTGTCGTGCTATCGAACAAATGTGCATAATGTGGTTAATAATATGAGTTAGATTGATAACAGTGAGTGTAATAAGTATAGTAATGGTCGTTCTGTCGATCATATAAGCATAATATGGCTAATAATATGAGTTAGATTGATAATAATAAGAGTAATAAGTATAGTAATTGTCGTTCTATCGATCATTTAAGCATAATATGGCTAATAATACGAGTTAGATTGATAATAATAAGAATAATAAGTATAGTAATTGTCGTTCTATCGATCATATAAGCATAATATGGCTAATAATATGAGTTAGGTTGATAATAATAAGAGTAATAGGTATAGTAATTGTCGTTCTATCGATTATATAAGCATAATATGGCTAATAATATAACTTAGATTGATAATAGCAAGTGTAATAAGTATAGTAATTATCGATCTATCGATCATTTAAGCATAATATGGCTAATAATATGAGTTAGGCTGATAATAATAAGAGTAATAGGTATAGTAAATGTCGTGCTATCGATCATTTCTGCATAATATGGTTAATAATATGAGTTAGATTGATAATAGTGAGTGTAATAAGTATAGTAAGTGTCGTTCTATCGATCACATTAGCATAGTATGGTTAATAATATGAGTCAGATTGATTATAATAAGAGTAATAAGTATAGTAATTGTCGTTCTATCGATCATATCTGCATAATATGGTTAATAATATGAGTTAGATTCATAATAATAAGAGTAATAAGTATAGTAATTGTCGTTCTATTGCTCATATAAGCATAATATGTCTAATAATATGAGTTAGGTTGATAATAATAAGAGTAATAAGTATAGTGATTGTCGTTCTATCGATCAAATTTGCATAATATGGTTAATAATATGAGTTAGATTGATAACAGTGAGTGTAATAAATATAGTAGTTGTCGTTCTGTCGATCATATAAGCATAATATGGCTAATAATATGAGTTAGGCTGATAATAATAAGAGTAATAGGTATAGCAAATGTCGTGCTATCGATCATATCTGCATAATATGGTTAATAATATGAGTTAGATTGATAATAGTGAGTGTAATAAGTATAGTAATTGTCGTTCTATCGATAATATAAGCATAATATGGCTAATAATATGAGTTAGATTGATAACACTAAGAGTAGTGAGTATAGTAATTGTCGTTCTATCGATCATTTAAGCATAATATGGCTAATAATATGAGTTAGATTGATAACAATAACAGTAATAAGTCTAGTAATTGTCGTTCTATCGATAATATAAGCATGATATGGCTAATAATATGAGTTAGATTGATAATACTAAGAGTAGTGAGTATAGTAATTATAGTTCTATCGATCATAGAAGCATAATATGGCTAATAATATGAGTTAGATTGATAACAATAACAGTAATAAGTCTAGTAATTGTCGTTCTATCGATCATATAAGCATAATATGGCTAATAATATGAGTTAGATTGATAATAATGAGAGTAATAAGTATAGTAATTATCGTTCTATCTATCATTTAAGCATAATATGGCTTATAATATGAGTTAGATTGATAATAATAACAGTAATAAGTATAGTAATTGTCGTTCTATCGATAATATAAGCATAATATGGCTAATAATATGAGTTAGATTGATAATACTAAGAGTAGTGAGTATAGTAATTCTCGTTCTATCGATCATAGAAGCATAATATGGCTAATAATATGAGTTAGATTGATAATAATAAGAGTAATAAGTATAGTAATTGTCGTTCTATCGATAATATAAGCATAATATGGCTAACAATATGAGTTAGATTGATAATACTAAGAGTAGTGAGTATAGTAATTGTAGTTCTATCGATCATTTAAGCATAATATGGCTTGTAATATGAGTTAGATTGATAATAATAACAGTAATAAGTATAGTAATTGTCGTTCTATCGATAATATAAGCATAATATGGCTAATAATATGAGTTAGATTGATAATACTAAGAGTAGTGAGTATAGTAATTCTCGTTCTATCGATCATAGAAGCATAATATGGCTAATAATATGAGTTAGATTGATAATAATAAGAGTAATAAGTATAGCAATTGTCGTTCTATCGATCATTGAAGCATCATATGGCTAGTAATATGAGTTAGATTGATAATAAGAGTAATGAGTATAGTAATTGTAGTTCTATCGATCATATCTACATAATATGGTTAATAATATGAGTTAGATTCATAATAATAAGTGTAATAAGTATAGTGATTGTCGTGCTATCGAACAAATGTGCATAATGTGGTTAATAATATGCGTTAGATTGATAACAGTGAGTGTAATAAGTATAGTAATGGTCGTTCTGTCGATCATATAAGCATAATATGGCTAATAATATGAGTTAGATTGATAATAATAAGAGTGATAAGTATAGTAATTGTCGTTCTATCGATCATTTAAGCATAATATGGCTAATAATACGAGTTAGATTGATAATAATAAGAATAATAAGTATAGTAATTGTCGTTCTATCGATCATATAAGCATAATATGGCTAATAATATGAGTTAGGTTGATAATAATAAGAGTAATAGGTATAGTAATTGTCGTTCTATCGATTATATAAGCATAATATGGCTAATAATATAACTTAGATTGATAATGGCAAGTGTAATAAGTATAGTAATTATCGATCTATCGATCATTTAAGCATAATATGGCTAATAATATGAGTTAGGCTGATAATAATAAGAGTAATAGGTGTAGTAAATGTCGTGCTATCGATCATTTCTGCATAATATGGTTAATAATATGAGTTAGATTGATAATAGTGAGTGTAATAAGTATAGTAAGTGTCGTTCTATCGATCACATTAGCATAGTATGGTTAATAATATGAGTCAGATTGATTATAATAAGAGTAATAAGTATAGTAATTGTCGTTCTATCGATCATTGAAGCATTATATGGCTAATAATATGAGTTAGATTGATAATAAGAGTAATGAGTATAGTAATTGTAGTTCTATCGATCATATCTACATAATATGGTTAATAATATGAGTTAGATTCATAATAATAAGTGTAATAAGTATAGTGATTGTCGTGCTATCGAACAAATGTGCATAATGTGGTTAATAATATGAGTTAGATTGATAACAGTGAGTGTAATAAGTATAGTAATGGTCGTTCTGTCGATCATATAAGCATAATATGGCTAATAATATGAGTTAGATTGATAATAATAAGAGTAATAAGTATAGTAATTGTCGTTCTATCGATCATTTAAGCATAATATGGCTAATAATACGAGTTAGATTGATAATAATAAGAATAATAAGTATAGTAATTGTCGTTCTATCGATCATATAAGCATAATATGGCTAATAATATGAGTTAGGTTGATAATAATAAGAGTAATAGGTATAGTAATTGTCGTTCTATCGATTATATAAGCATAATATGGCTAATAATATAACTTAGATTGATAATAGCAAGTGTAATAAGTATAGTAATTATCGATCTATCGATCATTTAAGCATAATATGGCTAATAATATGAGTTAGGCTGATAATAATAAGAGTAATAGGTATAGTAAATGTCGTGCTATCGATCATTTCTGCATAATATGGTTAATAATATGAGTTAGATTGATAATAGTGAGTGTAATAAGTATAGTAAGTGTCGTTCTATCGATCACATTAGCATAGTATGGTTAATAATATGAGTCAGATTGATTATAATAAGAGTAATAAGTATAGTAATTGTCGTTCTATCGATCATATCTGCATAATATGGTTAATAATATGAGTTAGATTCATAATAATAAGAGTAATAAGTATAGTAATTGTCGTTCTATTGCTCATATAAGCATAATATGTCTAATAATATGAGTTAGATTCATAATAATAAGAGTAATAAGTATAGTGATTGTCGTTCTATCGATCAAATTTGCATAATATGGTTAATAATATGAGTTAGATTGATAACAGTGAGTGTAATAAATACAGTAGTTGTCGTTCTGTCGATCATATAAGCATAATATGGCTAATAATATGAGTTAGGCTGATAATAATAAGAGTAATAGGTATAGTAAATGTCGTGCTATCGATCATATCTGCATAATATGCTTAATAATATGAGTTAGATTGATAATAGTGAGTGTAATAAATATAGTAATTGTCGTTCTATCGATCATATAAGCATAATATGGCTAATAATATGAGTTAAATTGATAATAATAAGAGTAATAGGTACAGTAATTGTCGTTCTATCGATCATTTAAGCATAATATGGCTAATAATATGAGTTAGATTGATAATACTAAGAGTAGTGAGTATAGTAATTCTCGTTCTATCGATCATATAAGCATAATATGGCTAATAATATGAGTTAGATTGATAATAATAAGAGTAATGAGTTTAGTGATTGTCGTTCTATCGATCAAATTTGCATAATATGTTTAATAATATGAGTTAGATTGATAACAGTGAGTGTAATAAGTATAGTAATTGTCGTCCTGTCAATCATATAAGCATAATATGGCTAATAATATGAGTTAAATTGATAATAATAAGAGTAATAGGTACAGTAATTGTCGTTCTATCGATCATTTAAGCATAATATGGCTAATAATATGAGTTAGATTGACAATACTAAGAGTAGTGAGTATAGTAATTCTCGTTCTATCGATCATATAAGCATAATATGGCTAACAATATGAGTTAGATTGATAACAATAAGAGTAATAAGTATAGTAATTGTCGTTCTATCGATCATATAAGCATAATATGGCTAATAATATGAGTTAGATTGACAATACTAAGAGTAGTGAGTATAGTAATTCTCGTTCTATCGATCATATAAGCATAATATGGCTAATAATATGAGTTAGATTGATAATACTAAGAGTAGTGAGTATAGTAATTCTCGTTCTATCGATCATATAAGCATAATATGGCTAAAAATATGAGTTAGATTGATAACAATAAGAGTAATAAGTATAGTAATTGTCGTTCTATCGATCATATAAGCATAATATGGCTAATAATATGAGTTAGAGTGATAATACTAAGAGTAGTGAGTATAGTAATTCTCATTCTATCGATCATATAAGCATAATATGGCTAATAATATGAGTTAGATTGATAATAATAAGAGCAATGGGTATAGTAATTGTAGTTCTATCGATCATTTAAGCATAATATGGCTAATAATATGAGTTAGATTGACAATACTAAGAGTAGTGAGTATAGTAATTCTCGTTCTATCGATCATATAAGCATAATATGGCTAATAATATGAGTTAGATTGATAATACTAAGAGTAGTGAGTATAGTAATTGTCGTTCTATCGATCATTTAAGCATAATATGGCTAATAATATGATTTAGATTGATAATAGTAACAGTAATAAGTATAGTAATTGTCGATCTATCGATAATATAAGCATAATATGGCTAATAATATGAGTTAGATTGATAATACTAAGAGTAGTGAGTATAGTAATCCTCGTTCTATGGATCATATAAGCATAATATGGCTAATGATATGAGTTAGAGTGATAATACTAAGAGTAGTGAGTGTAGTAATTCTCATTCTAACGATCATATAAGCATAATATGGCTAATAATATGAGTTAGATTGATAATAATAAGAGTAATGAGTTTAGTGATTGTCGTTCTATCGATCAAATTTGCATAATATGGTTAATAATATGAGTTAGATTGATAACAGTGAGTGTAATAAGTATAGTAATTGTCGTCCTGTCAATCATATAAGCATAATATGGCTAATAATATGAGTTAAATTGATAATAATAAGAGTAATAGGTACAGTAATTGTCGTTCTATCGATCATTTAAGCATAATATGGCTAATAATATGAGTTAGGTTGATAATAATAAGATTAATATGTATAGTGATTGTCGTTCTATCGATCAAATTTGGATAATATGGTTAATAATATGAGTTAGATTGATAACAGTGAGTGTAATAAATATAGTAGTTGTCGTTCTGTCGATCATATAAGCATAATACGTCTAATAATATGAGTTAGGCTGATAATAATAAGAGTAATAGGTATAGTAAATGTCGTGCTATCGATCATATCTGCATGATATGGTTAATAATATGAGTTAGATTGATAATAGTGAGTGTAATAAATATAGTAATTGTCGTTCTATCGATCATATAAGCATAATATGGCTAATAATATGAGTTAGATTGATAATAATAAGAGTAATAAGTATAATAATTATCGTTCTATCGATCATTTAAGCATAATATGGCTAATAATATGAGTTAGAATGATAACAATAAGAGTAATAAGTATAGTAATTGTCGTTCTATCGATCATGTAAGCATAATATGGCTAATAATATGAGTTAGAGTGATAATACTAAGAGTAGTGAGTATAGTAATTCTCATTCTATCGATCATATAAGCATAATATGGCTAATAATATGAGTTAGATTGATAATAATAAGAGTAATGAGTTTAGTGATTGTCGTTCTATCGATCAAATTTGCATAATATGTTTAATAATATGAGTTAGATTGATAACAGTGAGTGTAATAAGTATAGTAATTGTCGTCCTGTCAATCATATAAGCATAATATGGCTAATAATATGAGTTAAATTGATAATAATAAGAGTAATAGGTACAGTAATTGTCGTTCTATCGATCATATAAGCATAATATGGCTAATAATATGAGTTAGATTGATAATAATAAGAGCAATGGGTATAGTAATTGTAGTTCTATCGATCATTTAAGCATAATATGGCTAATAATATGAGTTAGATTGACAATACTAAGCGTAGTGAGTATAGTAATTCTCGTTCTATCGATCATATAAGCATAATATGGCTAATAATATGAGTTAGATTGATAATACTAAGAGTAGTGAGTATAGTAATTCTCGTTCTATCGATCATATAAGCATAATATGGCTAATAATATGAGTTAGATTGATAATAATAACAGTAATAAGTATAGTAATTGTCGTTCTATCGATATTATAAGCATAATATTGTTAATAATATGAGTTAGTTTGATAATAATACGAGTAATACGTATAGTAATTGTCGATCTATCGATCATTTAAGCATAATATGGCTAATAATATGAGTTAGGTTGATAATAATAAGATTAATATGTATAGTGATTGTCGTTCTATCGATCAAATTTGCATAATATGGTTAATAATATGAGTTAGATTGATAACAGTGAGTGTAATAAATATAGTAGTTGTCGTTCTGTCGATCATATAAGCATAATATGGCTAATAATATGAGTTAGATTGATAATAATAAGAGTAATAAGTATAATAATTATCGTTCTATCGATCATTTAAGCATAATATGGCTAATAATATGAGTTAGAATGATAACAATAAGAGTAATAAGTATAGTAATTGTCGTTCTATCGATCATGTAAGCATAATATGGCTAATAATATGAGTTAGAGTGATAATACTAAGAGTAGTGAGTATAGTAATTCTCATTCTATCGATCATATAAGCATAATATGGCTAATAATATGAGTTAGATTGATAATAATAAGAGTAATGAGTTTAGTGATTGTCGTTCTATCGATCAAATTTGCATAATATGTTTAATAATATGAGTTAGATTGATAACAGTGAGTGCAATAAGTATAGTAATTGTCGTCCTGTCAATCATATAAGCATAATATGGCTAATAATATGAGTTAAATTGATAATAATAAGAGTAATAGGTACAGTAATTGTCGTTCTATCGATCATTTAAGCATAATATGGCTAATAATATGAGTTAGATTGACAATACTAAGAGTAGTGAGTATAGTAATTCTCGTTCTATCGATCATATAAGCATAATATGGCTAACAATATGAGTTAGATTGATAACAATAAGAGTAATAAGTATAGTAATTGTCGTTCTATCGATCATATAAGCATAATATGGCTAATAATATGAGTTAGATTGACAATACTAAGAGTAGTGAGTATAGTAATTCTCGTTCTATCGATCATATAAGCATAATATGGCTAATAATATGAGTTAGATTGATAATACTAAGAGTAGTGAGTATAGTAATTCTCGTTCTATCGATCATATAAGCATAATATGGCTAAAAATATGAGTTAGATTGATAACAATAAGAGTAATAAGTATAGTAATTGTCGTTCTATCGATCATATAAGCATAATATGGCTAATAATATGAGTTAGAGTGATAATACTAAGAGTAGTGAGTATAGTAATTCTCATTCTATCGATCATATAAGCATAATATGGCTAATAATATGAGTTAGATTGATAATAATAAGAGCAATGGGTATAGTAATTGTAGTTCTATCGATCATTTAAGCATAATATGGCTAATAATATGAGTTAGATTGACAATACTAAGAGTAGTGAGTATAGTAATTCTCGTTCTATCGATCATATAAGCATAATATGGCTAATAATATGAGTTAGATTGATAATACTAAGAGTAGTGAGTATAGTAATTCTCGTTCTATCGATCATATAAGCATAATATGGCTAATAATATGAGTTAGATTGATAATAATGACAGTAATAAGTATAGCAATTGTCGTTCTATCGATATTATAAGCATAATATTGTTAATAATATGAGTTAGTTTGATAATAATACGAGTAATACGTATAGTAATTGTCGTTCTATCGATCATTTAAGCATAATATGGCTAATAATATGAGTTAGGTTGATAATAATCAGATTAATATGTATAGTGATTGTCGTTCTATCGATCAAATTTGCATAATATGGTTAATAATATGAGTTAGATTGATAACAGTGAGTGTAATAAATATAGTAGTTGTCGTTCTGTCGATCATATAAGCATAATACGTCTAATAATATGAGTTAGGCTGATAATAATAAGAGTAATAGGTATAGTAAATGTCGTGCTATCAATCATATCTGCATGATATGGTTAATAATATGAGTTAGATTGATAATAGTGAGTGTAATAAATATAGTAATTGTCGTTCTATCGATCATATAAGCATAATATGGCTAATAATATGAGTTGGATTGATAATAATAAGAGTAATAAGTATAATAATTATCGTTCTATCGATCATTTAAGCATAATATGGCTAATAATATGAGTTAGAATGATAACAATAAGAGTAATAAGTATAGTAATTGTCGTTCTATCGATCATGTAAGCATAATATGGCTAATAATATGAGTTAGAGTGATAATACTAAGAGTAGTGAGTATAGTAATTCTCATTCTATCGATCATATAAGCATAATATGGCTAAAATATGAGTTAGATTGATAACAATAAGAGTAATAAGTATAGTAATTGTCGTTCTATCGACCATATAAGCATAATATGGCTAATAATATGAGTTAGAGTGATAATACTAAGAGTAGTGAGTATAGTAATTCTCATTCTATCGATCATATAAGCATAATATGGCTAATAATATGAGTTAGATTGATAATAATAAGAGCAATGGGTATAGTAATTGTAGTTCTATCGATCATTTAAGCATAATATGGCTAATAATATGAGTTAGATTGACAATACTAAGAGTAGTGAGTATAGTAATTCTCGTTCTATCGATCATATAAGCATAATATGGCTAATAATATGAGTTAGATTGATAATACTAAGAGTAGTGAGTATAGTAATTCTCGTTCTATCGATCATATAAGCATAATATGGCTAATAATATGAGTTAGATTGATAATAATGACAGTAATAAGTATAGTAATTGTCGTTCTATCGATATTATAAGCATAATATTGTTAATAATATGAGTTAGTTTGATAATAATACGAGTAATACGTATAGTAATTGTCGTTCTATCGATCATTTAAGCATAATATGGCTAATAATATGAGTTAGGTTGATAATAATAAGATTAATATGTATAGTGATTGTCGTTCTATCGATCAAATTTGCATAATATGGTTAATAATATGAGTTAGATTGATAACAGTGAGTGTAATAAATATAGTAGTTGTCGTTCTGTCGATCATATAAGCATAATACGTCTAATAATATGAGTTAGGCTGATAATAATAAGAGTAATGGGTATAGTAAATGTCGTGCTATCGATCATATCTGCATAATATGGTTAATAATATGAATTAGATTGATAATAGTGAGTGTAATAAGTATAGTAATTGTCGTTCTATCGATCATATAAGCATAATATGGCTAATAATATGAGTTAGATTGATAATAATGAGAGTAATAAGTATAGTAATTATCGTTCTATCGATCATTTAAGCATAATATGGCTTATAATATGAGTTAGATTGATAATAATAACAGTAATAAGTATAGTAATTGTCGTTCTATCGATAATATAAGCATAATATGGCTAATAATATGAGTTAGATTGATAATACTAAGAGTAGTGAGTATAGTAATTCTCGTTCTATCGATCATAGAAGCATAATATGGCTAATAATATGAGTTAGATTGATAATAATAAGAGTAATAAGTATAGTAATTGTCGTTCTATCGATAATATAAGCATAATATGGCTAAAAATATGAGTTAGATTGATAATACTAAGAGTAGTGAGTATAGTAATTGTAGTTCTATCGATCATTTAAGCATAATATGGCTTATAATATGAGTTAGATTGATAATAATAACAGTAATAAGTATAGTAATTGTCGTTCTATCGATAATATAAGCATAATATGGCTAATAATATGAGTTAGATTGATAATACTAAGAGTAGTGAGTATAGTAATTCTCGTTCTATCGATCATAGAAGCATAATATGGCTAATAATATGAGTTAGATTGATAATAATAAGAGTAATAAGTATAGTAATTGTCGTTCTATCGATCATTGAAGCATCATATGGCTAGTAATATGAGTTAGATTGATAATAAGAGTAACGAGTATAGTAATTGTAGTTCTATCGATCATATCTACATAATATGGTTAATAATATGAGTTAGATTCATAATAATAAGTGTAATAAGTATAGTGATTGTCGTGCTATCGAACAAATGTGCATAATGTGGTTAATAATATGCGTTAGATTGATAACAGTGAGTGTAATAAGTATAGTAATGGTCGTTCTGTCGATCATATAAGCATAATATGGCTAATAATATGAGTTAGATTGATAATAATAAGAGTGATAAGTATAGTAATTGTCGTTCTATCGATCATTTAAGCATAATATGGCTAATAATACGAGTTAGATTGATAATAATAAGAATAATAAGTATAGTAATTGTCGTTCTATCGATCATATAAGCATAATATGGCTAATAATATGAGTTAGGTTGATAATAATAAGAGTAATAGGTATAGTAATTGTCGTTCTATCGATTATATAAGCATAATATGGCTAATAATATAACTTAGATTGATAATGGCAAGTGTAATAAGTATAGTAATTATCGATCTATCGATCATTTAAGCATAATATGGCTAATAATATGAGTTAGGCTGATAATAATAAGAGTAATAGGTGTAGTAAATGTCGTGCTATCGATCATTTCTGCATAATATGGTTAATAATATGAGTTAGATTGATAATAGTGAGTGTAATAAGTATAGTAAGTGTCGTTCTATCGATCACATTAGCATAGTATGGTTAATAATATGAGTCAGATTGATTATAATAAGAGTAATAAGTATAGTAATTGTCGTTCTATCGATCATTGAAGCATTATATGGCTAATAATATGAGTTAGATTGATAATAAGAGTAATGAGTATAGTAATTGTAGTTCTATCGATCATATCTACATAATATGGTTAATAATATGAGTTAGATTCATAATAATAAGTGTAATAAGTATAGTGATTGTCGTGCTATCGAACAAATGTGCATAATGTGGTTAATAATATGAGTTAGATTGATAACAGTGAGTGTAATAAGTATAGTAATGGTCGTTCTGTCGATCATATAAGCATAATATGGCTAATAATATGAGTTAGATTGATAATAATAAGAGTAATAAGTATAGTAATTGTCGTTCTATCGATCATTTAAGCATAATATGGCTAATAATACGAGTTAGATTGATAATAATAAGAATAATAAGTATAGTAATTGTCGTTCTATCGATCATATAAGCATAATATGGCTAATAATATGAGTTAGGTTGATAATAATAAGAGTAATAGGTATAGTAATTGTCGTTCTATCGATTATATAAGCATAATATGGCTAATAATATAACTTAGATTGATAATAGCAAGTGTAATAAGTATAGTAATTATCGATCTATCGATCATTTAAGCATAATATGGCTAATAATATGAGTTAGGCTGATAATAATAAGAGTAATAGGTATAGTAAATGTCGTGCTATCGATCATTTCTGCATAATATGGTTAATAATATGAGTTAGATTGATAATAGTGAGTGTAATAAGTATAGTAAGTGTCGTTCTATCGATCACATTAGCATAGTATGGTTAATAATATGAGTCAGATTGATTATAATAAGAGTAATAAGTATAGTAATTGTCGTTCTATCGATCATATCTGCATAATATGGTTAATAATATGAGTTAGATTCATAATAATAAGAGTAATAAGTATAGTAATTGTCGTTCTATTGCTCATATAAGCATAATATGTCTAATAATATGAGTTAGGTTGATAATAATAAGAGTAATAAGTATAGTGATTGTCGTTCTATCGATCAAATTTGCATAATATGGTTAATAATATGAGTTAGATTGATAACAGTGAGTGTAATAAATATAGTAGTTGTCGTTCTGTCGATCATATAAGCATAATATGGCTAATAATATGAGTTAGGCTGATAATAATAAGAGTAATAGGTATAGCAAATGTCGTGCTATCGATCATATCTGCATAATATGGTTAATAATATGAGTTAGATTGATAATAGTGAGTGTAATAAGTATAGTAATTGTCGTTCTATCGATAATATAAGCATAATATGGCTAATAATATGAGTTAGATTGATAACACTAAGAGTAGTGAGTATAGTAATTGTCGTTCTATCGATCATTTAAGCATAATATGGCTAATAATATGAGTTAGATTGATAACAATAACAGTAATAAGTCTAGTAATTGTCAGTTCTATCGATAATATAAGCATGATATGGCTAATTAATATGAGTTAGATTGATAATACTAAGAGTAGTGAGTATAGTAATTATAGTTCTATCTCATAGAAGCATAATATGGCTAATAATATGAGTTAGATTGATAACAATAACAGTAATAAGTCTAGTAATTGTCGTTCTATCGATCATATAAGCATAATATGGCTAATAATATGAGTTAGATTGATAATAATGAGAGTAATAAGTATAGTAATTATCGTTCTATCTATCATTTAAGCATAATATGGCTTATAATATGAGTTAGATTGATAATAATAACAGTAATAAGTATAGTAATTGTCGTTCTATCGATAATATAAGCATAATATGGCTAATAATATGAGTTAGATTGATAATACTAAGAGTAGTGAGTATAGTAATTCTCGTTCTATCGATCATAGAAGCATAATATGGCTAATAATATGAGTTAGATTGATAATAATAAGAGTAATAAGTATAGTAATTGTCGTTCTATCGATAATATAAGCATAATATGGCTAACAATATGAGTTAGATTGATAATACTAAGAGTAGTGAGTATAGTAATTGTAGTTCTATCGATCATTTAAGCATAATATGGCTTGTAATATGAGTTAGATTGATAATAATAACAGTAATAAGTATAGTAATTGTCGTTCTATCGATAATATAAGCATAATATGGCTAATAATATGAGTTAGATTGATAATACTAAGAGTAGTGAGTATAGTAATTCTCGTTCTATCGATCATAGAAGCATAATATGGCTAATAATATGAGTTAGATTGATAATAATAAGAGTAATAAGTATAGCAATTGTCGTTCTATCGATCATTGAAGCATCATATGGCTAGTAATATGAGTTAGATTGATAATAAGAGTAATGAGTATAGTAATTGTAGTTCTATCGATCATATCTACATAATATGGTTAATAATATGAGTTAGATTCATAATAATAAGTGTAATAAGTATAGTGATTGTCGTGCTATCGAACAAATGTGCATAATGTGGTTAATAATATGCGTTAGATTGATAACAGTGAGTGTAATAAGTATAGTAATGGTCGTTCTGTCGATCATATAAGCATAATATGGCTAATAATATGAGTTAGATTGATAATAATAAGAGTGATAAGTATAGTAATTGTCGTTCTATCGATCATTTAAGCATAATATGGCTAATAATACGAGTTAGATTGATAATAATAAGAATAATAAGTATAGTAATTGTCGTTCTATCGATCATATAAGCATAATATGGCTAATAATATGAGTTAGGTTGATAATAATAAGAGTAATAGGTATAGTAATTGTCGTTCTATCGATTATATAAGCATAATATGGCTAATAATATAACTTAGATTGATAATGGCAAGTGTAATAAGTATAGTAATTATCGATCTATCGATCATTTAAGCATAATATGGCTAATAATATGAGTTAGGCTGATAATAATAAGAGTAATAGGTGTAGTAAATGTCGTGCTATCGATCATTTCTGCATAATATGGTTAATAATATGAGTTAGATTGATAATAGTGAGTGTAATAAGTATAGTAAGTGTCGTTCTATCGATCACATTAGCATAGTATGGTTAATAATATGAGTCAGATTGATTATAATAAGAGTAATAAGTATAGTAATTGTCGTTCTATCGATCATTGAAGCATTATATGGCTAATAATATGAGTTAGATTGATAATAAGAGTAATGAGTATAGTAATTGTAGTTCTATCGATCATATCTACATAATATGGTTAATAATATGAGTTAGATTCATAATAATAAGTGTAATAAGTATAGTGATTGTCGTGCTATCGAACAAATGTGCATAATGTGGTTAATAATATGAGTTAGATTGATAACAGTGAGTGTAATAAGTATAGTAATGGTCGTTCTGTCGATCATATAAGCATAATATGGCTAATAATATGAGTTAGATTGATAATAATAAGAGTAATAAGTATAGTAATTGTCGTTCTATCGATCATTTAAGCATAATATGGCTAATAATACGAGTTAGATTGATAATAATAAGAATAATAAGTATAGTAATTGTCGTTCTATCGATCATATAAGCATAATATGGCTAATAATATGAGTTAGGTTGATAATAATAAGAGTAATAGGTATAGTAATTGTCGTTCTATCGATTATATAAGCATAATATGGCTAATAATATAACTTAGATTGATAATAGCAAGTGTAATAAGTATAGTAATTATCGATCTATCGATCATTTAAGCATAATATGGCTAATAATATGAGTTAGGCTGATAATAATAAGAGTAATAGGTATAGTAAATGTCGTGCTATCGATCATTTCTGCATAATATGGTTAATAATATGAGTTAGATTGATAATAGTGAGTGTAATAAGTATAGTAAGTGTCGTTCTATCGATCACATTAGCATAGTATGGTTAATAATATGAGTCAGATTGATTATAATAAGAGTAATAAGTATAGTAATTGTCGTTCTATCGATCATATCTGCATAATATGGTTAATAATATGAGTTAGATTCATAATAATAAGAGTAATAAGTATAGTAATTGTCGTTCTATTGCTCATATAAGCATAATATGTCTAATAATATGAGTTAGATTCATAATAATAAGAGTAATAAGTATAGTGATTGTCGTTCTATCGATCAAATTTGCATAATATGGTTAATAATATGAGTTAGATTGATAACAGTGAGTGTAATAAATACAGTAGTTGTCGTTCTGTCGATCATATAAGCATAATATGGCTAATAATATGAGTTAGGCTGATAATAATAAGAGTAATAGGTATAGTAAATGTCGTGCTATCGATCATATCTGCATAATATGCTTAATAATATGAGTTAGATTGATAATAGTGAGTGTAATAAATATAGTAATTGTCGTTCTATCGATCATATAAGCATAATATGGCTAATAATATGAGTTAAATTGATAATAATAAGAGTAATAGGTACAGTAATTGTCGTTCTATCGATCATTTAAGCATAATATGGCTAATAATATGAGTTAGATTGATAATACTAAGAGTAGTGAGTATAGTAATTCTCGTTCTATCGATCATATAAGCATAATATGGCTAATAATATGAGTTAGATTGATAATAATAAGAGTAATGAGTTTAGTGATTGTCGTTCTATCGATCAAATTTGCATAATATGTTTAATAATATGAGTTAGATTGATAACAGTGAGTGTAATAAGTATAGTAATTGTCGTCCTGTCAATCATATAAGCATAATATGGCTAATAATATGAGTTAAATTGATAATAATAAGAGTAATAGGTACAGTAATTGTCGTTCTATCGATCATTTAAGCATAATATGGCTAATAATATGAGTTAGATTGACAATACTAAGAGTAGTGAGTATAGTAATTCTCGTTCTATCGATCATATAAGCATAATATGGCTAACAATATGAGTTAGATTGATAACAATAAGAGTAATAAGTATAGTAATTGTCGTTCTATCGATCATATAAGCATAATATGGCTAATAATATGAGTTAGATTGACAATACTAAGAGTAGTGAGTATAGTAATTCTCGTTCTATCGATCATATAAGCATAATATGGCTAATAATATGAGTTAGATTGATAATACTAAGAGTAGTGAGTATAGTAATTCTCGTTCTATCGATCATATAAGCATAATATGGCTAAAAATATGAGTTAGATTGATAACAATAAGAGTAATAAGTATAGTAATTGTCGTTCTATCGATCATATAAGCATAATATGGCTAATAATATGAGTTAGAGTGATAATACTAAGAGTAGTGAGTATAGTAATTCTCATTCTATCGATCATATAAGCATAATATGGCTAATAATATGAGTTAGATTGATAATAATAAGAGCAATGGGTATAGTAATTGTAGTTCTATCGATCATTTAAGCATAATATGGCTAATAATATGAGTTAGATTGACAATACTAAGAGTAGTGAGTATAGTAATTCTCGTTCTATCGATCATATAAGCATAATATGGCTAATAATATGAGTTAGATTGATAATACTAAGAGTAGTGAGTATAGTAATTGTCGTTCTATCGATCATTTAAGCATAATATGGCTAATAATATGATTTAGATTGATAATAGTAACAGTAATAAGTATAGTAATTGTCGATCTATCGATAATATAAGCATAATATGGCTAATAATATGAGTTAGATTGATAATACTAAGAGTAGTGAGTATAGTAATCCTCGTTCTATGGATCATATAAGCATAATATGGCTAATGATATGAGTTAGAGTGATAATACTAAGAGTAGTGAGTGTAGTAATTCTCATTCTAACGATCATATAAGCATAATATGGCTAATAATATGAGTTAGATTGATAATAATAAGAGTAATGAGTTTAGTGATTGTCGTTCTATCGATCAAATTTGCATAATATGGTTAATAATATGAGTTAGATTGATAACAGTGAGTGTAATAAGTATAGTAATTGTCGTCCTGTCAATCATATAAGCATAATATGGCTAATAATATGAGTTAAATTGATAATAATAAGAGTAATAGGTACAGTAATTGTCGTTCTATCGATCATTTAAGCATAATATGGCTAATAATATGAGTTAGGTTGATAATAATAAGATTAATATGTATAGTGATTGTCGTTCTATCGATCAAATTTGGATAATATGGTTAATAATATGAGTTAGATTGATAACAGTGAGTGTAATAAATATAGTAGTTGTCGTTCTGTCGATCATATAAGCATAATACGTCTAATAATATGAGTTAGGCTGATAATAATAAGAGTAATAGGTATAGTAAATGTCGTGCTATCGATCATATCTGCATGATATGGTTAATAATATGAGTTAGATTGATAATAGTGAGTGTAATAAATATAGTAATTGTCGTTCTATCGATCATATAAGCATAATATGGCTAATAATATGAGTTAGATTGATAATAATAAGAGTAATAAGTATAATAATTATCGTTCTATCGATCATTTAAGCATAATATGGCTAATAATATGAGTTAGAATGATAACAATAAGAGTAATAAGTATAGTAATTGTCGTTCTATCGATCATGTAAGCATAATATGGCTAATAATATGAGTTAGAGTGATAATACTAAGAGTAGTGAGTATAGTAATTCTCATTCTATCGATCATATAAGCATAATATGGCTAATAATATGAGTTAGATTGATAATAATAAGAGTAATGAGTTTAGTGATTGTCGTTCTATCGATCAAATTTGCATAATATGTTTAATAATATGAGTTAGATTGATAACAGTGAGTGTAATAAGTATAGTAATTGTCGTCCTGTCAATCATATAAGCATAATATGGCTAATAATATGAGTTAAATTGATAATAATAAGAGTAATAGGTACAGTAATTGTCGTTCTATCGATCATATAAGCATAATATGGCTAATAATATGAGTTAGATTGATAATAATAAGAGCAATGGGTATAGTAATTGTAGTTCTATCGATCATTTAAGCATAATATGGCTAATAATATGAGTTAGATTGACAATACTAAGCGTAGTGAGTATAGTAATTCTCGTTCTATCGATCATATAAGCATAATATGGCTAATAATATGAGTTAGATTGATAATACTAAGAGTAGTGAGTATAGTAATTCTCGTTCTATCGATCATATAAGCATAATATGGCTAATAATATGAGTTAGATTGATAATAATAACAGTAATAAGTATAGTAATTGTCGTTCTATCGATATTATAAGCATAATATTGTTAATAATATGAGTTAGTTTGATAATAATACGAGTAATACGTATAGTAATTGTCGATCTATCGATCATTTAAGCATAATATGGCTAATAATATGAGTTAGGTTGATAATAATAAGATTAATATGTATAGTGATTGTCGTTCTATCGATCAAATTTGCATAATATGGTTAATAATATGAGTTAGATTGATAACAGTGAGTGTAATAAATATAGTAGTTGTCGTTCTGTCGATCATATAAGCATAATATGGCTAATAATATGAGTTAGATTGATAATAATAAGAGTAATAAGTATAATAATTATCGTTCTATCGATCATTTAAGCATAATATGGCTAATAATATGAGTTAGAATGATAACAATAAGAGTAATAAGTATAGTAATTGTCGTTCTATCGATCATGTAAGCATAATATGGCTAATAATATGAGTTAGAGTGATAATACTAAGAGTAGTGAGTATAGTAATTCTCATTCTATCGATCATATAAGCATAATATGGCTAATAATATGAGTTAGATTGATAATAATAAGAGTAATGAGTTTAGTGATTGTCGTTCTATCGATCAAATTTGCATAATATGTTTAATAATATGAGTTAGATTGATAACAGTGAGTGCAATAAGTATAGTAATTGTCGTCCTGTCAATCATATAAGCATAATATGGCTAATAATATGAGTTAAATTGATAATAATAAGAGTAATAGGTACAGTAATTGTCGTTCTATCGATCATTTAAGCATAATATGGCTAATAATATGAGTTAGATTGACAATACTAAGAGTAGTGAGTATAGTAATTCTCGTTCTATCGATCATATAAGCATAATATGGCTAACAATATGAGTTAGATTGATAACAATAAGAGTAATAAGTATAGTAATTGTCGTTCTATCGATCATATAAGCATAATATGGCTAATAATATGAGTTAGATTGACAATACTAAGAGTAGTGAGTATAGTAATTCTCGTTCTATCGATCATATAAGCATAATATGGCTAATAATATGAGTTAGATTGATAATACTAAGAGTAGTGAGTATAGTAATTCTCGTTCTATCGATCATATAAGCATAATATGGCTAAAAATATGAGTTAGATTGATAACAATAAGAGTAATAAGTATAGTAATTGTCGTTCTATCGATCATATAAGCATAATATGGCTAATAATATGAGTTAGAGTGATAATACTAAGAGTAGTGAGTATAGTAATTCTCATTCTATCGATCATATAAGCATAATATGGCTAATAATATGAGTTAGATTGATAATAATAAGAGCAATGGGTATAGTAATTGTAGTTCTATCGATCATTTAAGCATAATATGGCTAATAATATGAGTTAGATTGACAATACTAAGAGTAGTGAGTATAGTAATTCTCGTTCTATCGATCATATAAGCATAATATGGCTAATAATATGAGTTAGATTGATAATACTAAGAGTAGTGAGTATAGTAATTCTCGTTCTATCGATCATATAAGCATAATATGGCTAATAATATGAGTTAGATTGATAATAATGACAGTAATAAGTATAGCAATTGTCGTTCTATCGATATTATAAGCATAATATTGTTAATAATATGAGTTAGTTTGATAATAATACGAGTAATACGTATAGTAATTGTCGTTCTATCGATCATTTAAGCATAATATGGCTAATAATATGAGTTAGGTTGATAATAATCAGATTAATATGTATAGTGATTGTCGTTCTATCGATCAAATTTGCATAATATGGTTAATAATATGAGTTAGATTGATAACAGTGAGTGTAATAAATATAGTAGTTGTCGTTCTGTCGATCATATAAGCATAATACGTCTAATAATATGAGTTAGGCTGATAATAATAAGAGTAATAGGTATAGTAAATGTCGTGCTATCAATCATATCTGCATGATATGGTTAATAATATGAGTTAGATTGATAATAGTGAGTGTAATAAATATAGTAATTGTCGTTCTATCGATCATATAAGCATAATATGGCTAATAATATGAGTTGGATTGATAATAATAAGAGTAATAAGTATAATAATTATCGTTCTATCGATCATTTAAGCATAATATGGCTAATAATATGAGTTAGAATGATAACAATAAGAGTAATAAGTATAGTAATTGTCGTTCTATCGATCATGTAAGCATAATATGGCTAATAATATGAGTTAGAGTGATAATACTAAGAGTAGTGAGTATAGTAATTCTCATTCTATCGATCATATAAGCATAATATGGCTAAAAATATGAGTTAGATTGATAACAATAAGAGTAATAAGTATAGTAATTGTCGTTCTATCGACCATATAAGCATAATATGGCTAATAATATGAGTTAGAGTGATAATACTAAGAGTAGTGAGTATAGTAATTCTCATTCTATCGATCATATAAGCATAATATGGCTAATAATATGAGTTAGATTGATAATAATAAGAGCAATGGGTATAGTAATTGTAGTTCTATCGATCATTTAAGCATAATATGGCTAATAATATGAGTTAGATTGACAATACTAAGAGTAGTGAGTATAGTAATTCTCGTTCTATCGATCATATAAGCATAATATGGCTAATAATATGAGTTAGATTGATAATACTAAGAGTAGTGAGTATAGTAATTCTCGTTCTATCGATCATATAAGCATAATATGGCTAATAATATGAGTTAGATTGATAATAATGACAGTAATAAGTATAGTAATTGTCGTTCTATCGATATTATAAGCATAATATTGTTAATAATATGAGTTAGTTTGATAATAATACGAGTAATACGTATAGTAATTGTCGTTCTATCGATCATTTAAGCATAATATGGCTAATAATATGAGTTAGGTTGATAATAATAAGATTAATATGTATAGTGATTGTCGTTCTATCGATCAAATTTGCATAATATGGTTAATAATATGAGTTAGATTGATAACAGTGAGTGTAATAAATATAGTAGTTGTCGTTCTGTCGATCATATAAGCATAATACGTCTAATAATATGAGTTAGGCTGATAATAATAAGAGTAATAGGTATAGTAAATGTCGTGCTATCAATCATATCTGCATGATATGGTTAATAATATGAGTTAGATTGATAATAGTGAGTGTAATAAATATAGTAATTGTCGTTCTATCGATCATATAAGCATAATATGGCTAATAATATGAGTTGGATTGATAATAATAAGAGTAATAAGTATAATAATTATCGTTCTATCGATCATTTAAGCATAATATGGCTAATAATATGAGTTAGAATGATAACAATAAGAGTAATAAGTATAGTAATTGTCGTTCTATCGATCATGTAAGCATAATATGGCTAATAATATGAGTTAGAGTGATAATACTAAGAGTAGTGAGTATAGTAATTCTCATTCTATCGATCATATAAGCATAATATGGCTAATAATATGAGTTAGATTGATAATAATAAGAGTAATGAGTTTAGTGATTGTCGTACTATCGATCAAATTTGCATAATATGGTTAATAATATGAGTTAGATTGATAACAGTGAGTGTAATAAGTATAGTAATTGTCGTCCTGTCAATCATATAAGCATAATATGGCTAATAATATGAGTTGAATTGATAATAATAAGAGTAATAGGTACAGTAATTGTCGTTCTATCGATCATTTAAGCATAATATGGCTAATAATATGAGTTAGATTGATAATACTAAGAGTAGTGACTATAGTAATTCTCGTTCTATCGATCATATAAGCATAATATGGCTAATAGTATGAGTTAGATTGACAATACTAAGAGTAGTGAGTATAGTAATTCTCGTTCTATCGATCATATAAGCATAATATGGCTAACAATATGAGTTAGATTGATAACAATAAGAGTAATAAGTATAGTAATTGTCGTTCTATCGATCATATAAGCATAATATGGCTAATAATATGAGTTAGATTGATAATACTAAGAGTAGTGAGTATAGTAATTCTCGTTCTATCGATCATATAAGCATAATATGGCTAAAAATATGAGTTAGATTGATAACAATAAGAGTAATAAGTATAGTAATTGTCGTTCTATCGATCATATAAGCATAATATGGCTAATAATATGAGTTAGAGTGATAATACTAAGAGTAGTGAGTATAGTAATTCTCATTCTATCGATCATATAAGCATAATATGGCTAATAATATGAGTTAGATTGATAATAATAAGAGCAATGAGTATAGTAATTGTAGTTCTATCGATCATTTAAGCATAATATGGCTAATAATATGAGTTAGATTGATAATAATAACAGTAATAAGTATAGTAATTGTCGTTCTATCGATATTATAAGCATAATATTGTTAATAATATGAGTTAGATTGATAATAATACGAGTAATAAGTATAGTAATTGTCGTTCTATCGATCATTTAAGCATAATATGGCTAATAATATGAGTTAGGTTGATAATAATAAGACTAATATGTATAGTGATTGTCGTTCTATCGATCAAACTTGCATAATATGGTTAATAATATGAGTTAGATTGATAACAGTGAGTGTAATAAATATAGTAGTTGTCGTTCTGTCGATCATATAAGCATAATACGTCTAATAATATGAGTTAGGCTGATAATAATAAGATTAATAGGTATAGTAAATGTCGTGCTATCGATCATATCTGCATAATATGGTTAATAACATGAGTTAGATTGATAATAGTGAGTGTAATAAGCATAGTAATTGTCGTTCTATCGATCATATAAGCATAATATGGCTAATAATATGAGTTAGATTGATAATAATAAGAGTAATAAGTATAGTAATTATCGTTCTATCGATCATTTAAGCATAATATGGCTAATAATATGAGTTAGATTGATAACAATAAAAGTAATAAGTATAGTAATTGTCGTTCTATCGATCATATCTGCATAATATGGTTAATAATATGAGTTAGATTGATAATAATAAGAGTAATAAGTATAGTAGTTGTAGTTCTATTGCTCATATAAGCATAATATGGCTAATAATATGAGTTAGATTGATAATAATAAGAGTAATAAGTGTAGTAATTGTCGTTCTATCGATCATTTAAGCATAATATGGCTAATAATATGAGTTAGATTGACAATAATAAGAGTAATAAGTGTAGTAATTGTCGTTCTATCGATCATATAAGCATAATATGGCCAATAATATAAGTTAGATTGATAATAGGAAGTGTAATAAGTATAGTAAATGTCGTTCTATCGATCATATAAGCATAATATGGGTAATAATATGAGTTAGGTTGATAACAATAAGAGTAATGAGTATAGTAATTGTAGTTCTATCGATCATACAAGCATAATATGGCTAATAATATGAGTTAGGTTCATAATAATAAGAGTAATAATGATATTAAATGTCGTGCTATCGATCATATCGGCATAATATGGTTAATAATATGAGTTACATTGATAATAATAAGAGTAATGAGTATAGTAATTCTCATTCTATCGATCATATAAGCATAATATGGCTAATAATATGAGTTAGATTGATAATAATAAGAGTAATGAGTTTAGTGATTGTCGTTCTATCGATCAAATTTGCATAGTATGGTTAATAATATGAGTTAGATTGATATCAGTGAGTGTAATAAGTATAGTAATTGTCGTCCTGCCAATCATATAAGCATAATATGGCTAATAATATGTGTTAAATTGATAATAATAAGTGTAATAGGTACAGTAATTGTCGTTCTATCGATCATTTAAGCATAATATGGCTAATAATATGAGTTAGATTGATAATACTAAGAGTAGTAAGTATAGTAATTCTCGTTCTATCGATCATATCTGCATAATGTGGTTAATAATATGAGTTAGATTGATAATAGTAAGAGTAATGTGTATAGTAATTGTCGTTCTATCGATCATATAAGCATAATATGGCTAATAATATGAGTTATATTTATAATAATAAGAGTAATAAGTATAGTAATTGTCGTTCTATCGATCATATAAGCATAATATGGTTAATAATATGAGTTAGATTGATAATAATAAGAGTAATAAGTATAGTAATTGTCATTCTATCGATCATATAAGCATAATATGGCTAATAATATGAGTTGGATTGATAATAATAAGAGTAATAAGTATAATAATTATCGTTCTATCGATCATTTAAGCATAATATGGCTAATAATATGAGTTAGAATGATAACAATAAGAGTAATAAGTATAGTAATTGTCGTTCTATCGATCATGTAAGCATAATATGGCTAATAATATGAGTTAGAGTGATAATACTAAGAGTAGTGAGTATAGTAATTCTCATTCTATCGATCATATAAGCATAATATGGCTAATAATATGAGTTAGATTGATAATAATAAGAGTAATGAGTTTAGTGATTGTCGTTCTATCGATCAAATTTGCATAATATGGTTAATAATATGAGTTAGATTGATAACAGTGAGTGTAATAAGTATAGTAATTGTCGTCCTGTCAATCATATAAGCATAATATGGCTAATAATATGAGTTAAATTGATAATAATAAGAGTAATAGGTACAGTAATTGTCGTTCTATCGATCATTCAAGCATAATATGGCTAATAATATGAGTTAGATTGATAATACTAAGAGTAGTGACTATAGTAATTCTCGTTCTATCGATCATATAAGCATAATATGGCTAATAGTATGAGTTAGATTGACAATACTAAGAGTAGTGAGTATAGTAATTCTCGTTCTATCGATCATATAAGCATAATATGGCTAACAATATGAGTTAGATTGATAACAATAAGAGTAATAAGTATAGTAATTGTCGTTCTATCGATCATATAAGCATAATATGGCTAATAATATGAGTTAGATTGATAATACTAAGAGTAGTGAGTATAGTAATTCTCGTTCTATCGATCATATAAGCATAATATGGCTAAAAATATGAGTTAGATTGATAACAATAAGAGTAATAAGTATAGTAATTGTCGTTCTATCGATCATATAAGCATAATATGGCTAATAATATGAGTTAGATTGATAATAATAAGAGTAATGAGTTTAGTGATTGTCGTACTATCGATCAAATTTGCATAATATGGTTAATAATATGAGTTAGATTGATAACAGTGAGTGTAATAAGTATAGTAATTGTCGTCCTGTCAATCATATAAGCATAATATGGCTAATAATATGAGTTAAATTGATAATAATAAGAGTAATAGGTACAGTAATTGTCGTTCTATCGATCATTTAAGCATAATATGGCTAATAATATGAGTTAGGTTGATAATAATAAGATTAATATGTATAGTGATTGTCGTTCTATCGATCAAATTTGCATAATATGGTTAATAATATGAGTTAGATTGATAACAGTGAGTGTAATAAGTATAGTAATTGTCGTCCTGTCAATCATATAAGCATAATATGGCTAATAATATGAGTTAAATTGATAATAATAAGAGTAATAGGTACAGTAATTGTCGTTCTATCGATCATTTAAGCTTAATATGGCTAATAATATGAGTTAGATTGATAATACTAAGAGTAGTGAGTATAGTAATTCTCGTTCTATCGATCATATAAGCATAATATGGCTAATAATATGAGTTAGATTGACAATACTAAGAGTAGTGAGTATAGTAATTCTCGTTCTATCGATCATTTAAGCATAATATGGCTAATAATATGAGTTAGAATGATAACAATAAGAGTAATAAGTATAGTAATTGTCGTTCTATCGATCATGTAAGCATAATATGGCTAATAATATGAGTTAGAGTGATAATACTAAGAGTAGTGAGTATAGTAATTCTCATTCTATCGATCATATAAGCATAATATGGCTAATAATATGAGTTAGATTGATAATAATAAGAGTAATGAGTTTAGTGATTGTCGTACTATCGATCAAATTTGCATAATATGGTTAATAATATGAGTTAGATTGATAACAGTGAGTGTAATAAGTATAGTAATTGTCGTCCTGTCAATCATATAAGCATAATATGGCTAATAATATGAGTTGAATTGATAATAATAAGAGTAATAGGTACAGTAATTGTCGTTCTATCGATCATTTAAGCATAATATGGCTAATAATATGAGTTAGAGTGATAATACTAAGAGTAGTGAGTATAGTAATTCTCATTCTATCGATCATATAAGCATAATATGGTTAATAATATGAGTTAGATTGATAATAATAAGAGTAATAAGTATAGTAGTTGTAGTTCTATTGCTCATATAAGCATAATATGGCTAATAATATGAGTTAGATTGATAATAATAAGAGTAATAAGTGTAGCAATTGTCGTTCTATCGATCATTTAAGCATAATATGGCTAATAATATGAGTTAGATTGACAATAATAAGAGTAATAAGTGTAGTAATTGTCGTTCTATCGATCATATAAGCATAATATGGCCAATAATATAAGTTAGATTGATAATAGGAAGTGTAATAAGTATAGTAAATGTCGTTCTATCGATCATATAAGCATAATATGGGTAATAATATGAGTTAGGTTGATAACAATAAGAGTAATGAGTATAGTAATTGTAGTTCTATCGATCATACAAGCATAATATGGCTAATAATATGAGTTAGGTTCATAATAATAAGAGTAATAATGATATTAAATGTCGTGCTATCGATCATATCGGCATAATATGGTTAATAATATGAGTTACATTGATAATAATAAGAGTAATGAGTATAGTAATTCTCATTCTATCGATCATATAAGCATAATATGGCTAATAATATGAGTTAGATTGATAATAATAAGAGTAATGAGTTTAGTGATTGTCGTTCTATCGATCAAATTTGCATAATATGGTTAATAATATGAGTTAGATTGATAACAGTGAGTGTAATAAGTATAGTAATTGTCGTCCTGCCAATCATATAAGCATAATATGGCTAATAATATGTGTTAAATTGATAATAATAAGTGTAATAGGTACAGTAATTGTCGTTCTATCGATCATTTAAGCATAATATGGCTAATAATATGAGTTAGATTGATAATACTAAGAGTAGTAAGTATAGTAATTCTCGTTCTATCGATCATATCTGCATAATGTGGTTAATAATATGAGTTAGATTGATAATAGTAAGAGTAATGTGTATAGTTATTGTCGTTCTATCGATCATATAAGCATAATATGGCTAATAATATGAGTTATATTTATAATAATAAGAGTAATAAGTATAGTAATTGTCGTTCTATCGATCATATAAGCATAATATGGTTAATAATATGAGTTAGATTGATAATAATAAGAGTAATAAGTATAGTAATTGTCATTCTATCGATCATATAAGCATAATATGGCTAATAATATGAGTTAGATTCATAATAATAAGAGTGATAAGTATAGTAATTGTCATTCTATCGATAATATAAGCATAATATGGCTAATAATATGAGTTAGATTGATAATACTAAGAGTAGTGAGTATAGTAATTCCCGTTCTATCGATCATATAAGCATAATATGGCTAATAATATGAGTTATATTTATAATAATAAGAGTAATAAGTATAGTAATTGTCGTTCTATCGATCATATAAGCATAATATGTCTAATAATATGAGTTAGATTAATAACAATAAGAGTAATGAGTATAGTAATTGTAGTTCTATCGATCATATAAGCATAATATGGCTAACAATATGAGTTAGATTGATAACAATAAGAGTAATAAGTATAGTAATTGTCGTTCTATCGATCATATAAGCATAATATGGCTAATAATATGAGTTAGATTGATAATACTAAGAGTAGTGAGTATAGTAATTCTCGTTCTATCGATCATATAAGCATAATATGGCTAAAAATATGAGTTAGATTGATAACAATAAGAGTAATAAGTATAGTAATTGTCGTTCTATCGATCATATAAGCATAATATGGCTAATAATATGAGTTAGATTGATAATAATAAGAGTAATGAGTTTAGTGATTGTCGTACTATCGATCAAATTTGCATAATATGGTTAATAATATGAGTTAGATTGATAACAGTGAGTGTAATAAGTATAGTAATTGTCGTCCTGTCAATCATATAAGCATAATATGGCTAATAATATGAGTTAAATTGATAATAATAAGAGTAATAGGTACAGTAATTGTCGTTCTATCGATCATTTAAGCATAATATGGCTAATAATATGAGTTAGGTTGATAATAATAAGATTAATATGTATAGTGATTGTCGTTCTATCGATCAAATTTGCATAATATGGTTAATAATATGAGTTAGATTGATAACAGTGAGTGTAATAAGTATAGTAATTGTCGTCCTGTCAATCATATAAGCATAATATGGCTAATAATATGAGTTAAATTGATAATAATAAGAGTAATAGGTACAGTAATTGTCGTTCTATCGATCATTTAAGCTTAATATGGCTAATAATATGAGTTAGATTGATAATACTAAGAGTAGTGAGTATAGTAATTCTCGTTCTATCGATCATATAAGCATAATATGGCTAATAATATGAGTTAGATTGACAATACTAAGAGTAGTGAGTATAGTAATTCTCGTTCTATCGATCATTTAAGCATAATATGGCTAATAATATGAGTTAGGTTGATAATAATAAGACTAATATGTATAGTGATTGTCGTTCTATCGATCAAACTTGCATAATATGGTTAATAATATGAGTTAGATTGATAACAGTGAGTGTAATAAATATAGTAGTTGTCGTTCTGTCGATCATATAAGCATAATACGTCTAATAATATGAGTTAGGCTGATAATAATAAGATTAATAGGTATAGTAAATGTCGTGCTATCGATCATATCTGCATAATATGGTTAATAACATGAGTTAGATTGATAATAGTGAGTGTAATAAGTATAGTAATTGTCGTTCTATCGATCATATAAGCATAATATGGCTAATAATATGAGTTAGATTGATAATAATAAGAGTAATAAGTATAGCAATTATCGTTCTATCGATCATTTAAGCATAATATGGCTAATAATATGAGTTAGATTGATAACAATAAAAGTAATAAGTATAGTAATTGTCGTTCTATCGATCATATCTGCATAATATGGTTAATAATATGAGTTAGATTGATAATAATAAGAGTAATAAGTATAGTAGTTGTAGTTCTATTGCTCATATAAGCATAATATGGCTAATAATATGAGTTAGATTGATAATAATAAGAGTAATAAGTGTAGCAATTGTCGTTCTATCGATCATTTAAGCATAATATGGCTAATAATATGAGTTAGATTGACAATAATAAGAGTAATAAGTGTAGTAATTGTCGTTCTATCGATCATATAAGCATAATATGGCCAATAATATAAGTTAGATTGATAATAGGAAGTGTAATAAGTATAGTAAATGTCGTTCTATCGATCATATAAGCATAATATGGGTAATAATATGAGTTAGGTTGATAACAATAAGAGTAATGAGTATAGTAATTGTAGTTCTATCGATCATACAAGCATAATATGGCTAATAATATGAGTTAGGTTCATAATAATAAGAGTAATAATGATATTAAATGTCGTGCTATCGATCATATCGGCATAATATGGTTAATAATATGAGTTACATTGATAATAATAAGAGTAATGAGTATAGTAATTCTCATTCTATCGATCATATAAGCATAATATGGCTAATAATATGAGTTAGATTGATAATAATAAGAGTAATGAGTTTAGTGATTGTCGTTCTATCGATCAAATTTGCATAATATGGTTAATAATATGAGTTAGATTGATAACAGTGAGTGTAATAAGTATAGTAATTGTCGTGCTGCCAATCATATAAGCATAATATGGCTAATAATATGTGTTAAATTGATAATAATAAGTGTAATAGGTACAGTAATTGTCGTTCTATCGATCATTTAAGCATAATATGGCTAATAATATGAGTTAGATTGATAATACTAAGAGTAGTAAGTATAGTAATTCTCGTTCTATCGATCATATCTGCATAATGTGGTTAATAATATGAGTTAGATTGATAATAGTAAGAGTAATGTGTATAGTAATTGTCGTTCTATCGATCATATAAGCATAATATGGCTAATAATATGAGTTATATTTATAATAATAAGAGTAATAAGTATAGTAATTGTCGTTCTATCGATCATATAAGCATAATATGGTTAATAATATGAGTTAGATTGATAATAATAAGAGTAATAAGTATAGTAATTGTCATTCTATCGATCATATAAGCATAATATGACTAATAATATGAGTTAGATTCATAATAATAAGAGTGATAAGTATAGTAATTGTCATTCTATCGATAATATAAGCATAATATGGCTAATAATATGAGTTAGATTGATAATACTAAGAGTAGTGAGTATAGTAATTCCCGTTCTATCGATCATATAAGCATAATATGGCTAATAATATGAGTTATATTTATAATAATAAGAGTAATAAGTATAGTAATTGTCGTTCTATCGATCATATAAGCATAATATGTCTAATAATATGAGTTAGATTAATAACAATAAGAGTAATGAGTATAGTAATTGTAGTTCTATCGATCATATCTGCATAATATGGCTAATAATATGTGTTAAATTGATAATAATAAGAGTAATAGGTACAGTAATTGTCGTTCTATCGATCATTTAAGCATAATATGGCTAATAATATGAGTTACATTGATAATAATAAGAGTAATGAGTATAGTAATTGTCGTTCTATCGATATTATAAGCATAATATTGTTAATAATATGAGTTAGATTGATAATAATACGAGTAATAAGTATAGTAATTGTCGTTCTATCGATCATTTAAGCATAATATGGCTAATAATATGAGTTAGGTTGATAATAATAAGATTAATATGTATAGTGATTGTCGTTCTATCGATCAAATTTGCATAATATGGTTAATAATATGAGTTAGATTGATAACAGTGAGTGTAATAAATATAGTAGTTGTCGTTCTGTCGATCATATAAGCATAATACGTCTAATAATATGAGTTAGATTGATAATAATAAGAGTAATAAGTATAATAATTATCGTTCTACCGATCATTTAAGCATAATATGGCTAATAATATGAGTTAGAATGATAACAATAAGAGTAATGAGTATAGTATTTGTCGTTCTATCGATCATGTAAGCATAATATGGCTAATAATATGAGTTAGAGTGATAATACTAAGAGTAGTGAGTATAGTAATTCTCATTCTATCGATCATATAAGCATAATATGGCTAATAATATGAGTTAGATTGATAATAATAAGAGTAATGAGTTTAGTGATTGTCGTTCTATCGATCAAATTTGCATAATATGGTTAATAATATGAGTTAGATTGATAACAGTGAGTGTAATAAGTATAGTAATTGTCGTCCTGTCAATCATATAAGCATAATATGGCTAATAATATGAGTTAAATTGATAATAATAAGAGTAATAGGTACAGTAATTGTCGTTCTATCGATCATTTAAGCATAATATGGCTAATAATATGAGTTAGATTGATAATACTAAGAGTAGTGAGTATAGTAATTCTCGTTCTATCGATCATATAAGCATAATATGGCTAATAATATGAGTTAGATTGATAATAATAACAGTAATAAGTATAGTAATTGTCGTTCTATCGATATTATAAGCATAATATTGTTAATAATATGAGTTAGATTGATAATAATACGAGTAATAAGTATAGTAATTGTCGTTCTATCGATCATTTAAGCATAATATGGCTAATAATATGAGTTAGGTTGATAATAATAAGACTAATATGTATAGTGATTGTCGTTCTATCGATCAAACTTGCATAATATGGTTAATAATATGAGTTAGATTGATAACAGTGAGTGTAATAAATATAGTAGTTGTCGTTCTGTCGATCATATAAGCATAATACGTCTAATAATATGAGTTAGGCTGATAATAATAAGAGTAATAGGTATAGTAAATGTCGTGCTATCGATCATATCTGCATAATATGGTTAATAACATGAGTTAGATTGATAATAGTGAGTGTAATAAGTATAGTAATTGTCGTTCTATCGATCATATAAGCATAATATGGCTAATAATATGAGTTAGATTGATAATAATAAGAGTAATAAGTATAGTAATTATCGTTCTATCGATCATTTAAGCATAATATGGCTAATAATATGAGTTAGATTGATAACAATAAAAGTAATAAGTATAGTAATTGTCGTTCTATCGATCATATCTGCATAATATGGTTAATAATATGAGTTAGATTGATAATAATAAGAGTAATAAGTATAGTAGTTGTAGTTCTATTGCTCATATAAGCATAATATGGCTAATAATATGAGTTAGATTGATAATAATAAGAGTAATAAGTGTAGTAATTGTCGTTCAATCGATAATATAAGCATAATATGGCTAATAATATGAGTTAGATTGATAATACAAAGAGTAGTAAGTATAGTAATTCTCGTTCTATCGATCATATCTGCATAATGTGGTTAATAATATGAGTTAGATTGATAATAGTAAGAGTAATGTGTATAGTAATTGTCGTTCTATCGATCATATAAGCATAATATGGCTAATAATATGAGTTATATTTATAATAATAAGAGTAATAAGTATAGTAATTCTCGTTCTATCGATCATATAAGCATAATATGGCTAATAATATGAGTTACATTGATAATAATAAGAGTAATGAGTATAGTAATTGTCATTCTATCGATCATATAAGCATAATATGGCTAATAATATGAGTTAGATTCATAATAATAAGAGTGATAAGTATAGTAATTGTCGTTCTATCGATAATATAAGCATAATATGGCTAATAATATGAGTTAGATTGATAATACTAAGAGTAGTGAGTATAGTAATTCTCGTTCCATCGATCATATAAGCATAATATGGCTAATAATATGAGTTAGATTGACAATACTAAGAGTAGTGAGTATAGTAATTCTCGTTCTATCGATCATATAAGCATAATATGGCTAACAATATGAGTTAGATTGATAACAATAAGAGTAATAAGTATAGTAATTGTCGTTCTATCGATCATATAAGCATAATATGGCTAATAATATGAGTTAGATTGATAATACTAAGAGTAGTGAGTATAGTAATTCTCGTTCTATCGATCATATAAGCATAATATGGCTAAAAATATGAGTTAGATTGATAACAATAAGAGTAATAAGTATAGTAATTGTCGTTCTATCGATCATATAAGCATAATATGGCTAATAATGTGAGTTAGAGTGATAATACTAACAGTAGTGAGTATAGTAATTCTCATTCTATCGATCATATAAGCATAATATGGCTAATAATATGAGTTACATTGATAATAATAAGAGTAATGAGTATAGTAATTGTCGTGCTATCGATATTATAAGCATAATATTGTTAATAATATGAGTTAGATTGATAATAATACGAGTAATAAGTATAGTAATTGTCGTTCTATCGATCATTTAAGCATAATATGGCTAATAATATGAGTTAGGTTGATAATAATAAGATTAATATGTATAGTGATTGTCGTTCTATCGATCAAATTTGCATAATATGGTTAATAATATGAGTTAGATTGATAACAGTGAGTGTAATAAATATAGTAGTTGTCGTTCTGTCGATCATATAAGCATAATACGTCTAATAATATGAGTTAGGCTGATAATAATAAGAGTAATAGGTATAGTAAATGTCGTGCTATCGATCATATCTGCATGATATGGTTAATAATATGAGTTAGATTGATAATAGTGAGTGTAATAAATATAGTAATTGTCGTTCTATCGATCATATAAGCATAATATGGCTAATAATATGAGTTAGATTGATAATAATAAGAGTAATAAGTATAATAATTATCGTTCTATCGATCATTTAAGCATAATATGGCTAATAATATGAGTTAGATTGATAACAATAAGAGTAATAAGTATAGTAATTGTCGTTCTATCGATCATGTAAGCATAATATGGCTAATAATATGAGTTAGAGTGATAATACTAAGAGTAGTGAGTATAGTAATTCTCATTCTATCGATCATATAAGCATAATATGGCTAATAATATGAGTTAGATTGATAATAATAAGAGTAATGAGTTTAGTGATTGTCGTTCTATCGATCAAATTTGCATAATATGGTTAATAATATGAGTTAGATTGATAACAGTGAGTGTAATAAGTATAGTAATTGTCGTCCTGTCAATCATATAAGCATAATATGGCTAATAATATGAGTTAAATTGATAATAATAAGAGTAATAGGTACAGTAAATGTCGTGCTACCGATCATATCTGCATGATATGGTTAATAATATGAGTTAGATTGATAATAGTGAGTGTAATAAATATAGTAATTGTCGTTCTATCGATCATATAAGCATAATATGGCTAATAATATGAGTTAGATTGATAATAATAAGAGTAATAAGTATAATAATTATAGTTCTATCGATCATTTAAGCATAATACGGCTAATAATATGAGTTAGATTGATAACAATAAGAGTAATAAGTATAGTAATTGTCGTTCTATCGATCATGTAAGCATAATATGGCTAATAATATGAGTTAGAGTGATAATACTAAGAGTAGTGAGTATAGTAATTCTCATTCTATCGATCATATAAGCATAATATGGCTAATAATATGAGTTAGATTGATAATAATAAGAGTAATGAGTTTAGTGATTGTCGTTCTATCGATCAAATTTGCATAATATGGTTAATAATATGAGTTAGATTGATAACAGTGAGTGTAATAAGTATAGTAATTGTCGTCCTGTCAATCATATAAGCATAATATGGCTAATAATATGAGTTAAATTGATAATAATAAGAGTAATAGGTACAGTAATTGTCGTTCTATCGATCATTTAAGCATAATATGGCTAATAATATGAGTTAGATTGATAATACTAAGAGTAGTGAGTATAGTAATTCTCGATCTATCGATCATATCTGCATAATATGGCTAATAATATGAGTTAGATTCATAATAGTAAGAGTGATAAGTATAGTAATTGTCGTTCTATCGATAATATAAGCATAATATGGCTAATAATATGAGTTAGATTGATAATACTAAGAGTAGTGAGTATAGTAATTCTCGTTCTATCGAACATATAAGCATAATATGGCTAATAATATGAGTTAGATTGATAACAATAAGAGTAATATGTATAGTAATTGTCGTTCTATCGATCATATAAGCATAATATGGCTAATAATATGAGTTAGAGTGATAATACTAAGAGTAGTGAGTATAGTAATTCTCATTCTATCGATCATATAAGCATAATATGGCTAATAATATGAGTTAGATTGATAATACTAAGAGTAGTGAGTATAGTAATTCTCGTTCTATCGATCATATAAGCATAATATGGCTAAAAATATGAGTTAGATTGATAACAATAAGAGTAATAAGTATAGTAATTGTCGTTCTATCGATCATATAAGCATAATATGGCTAATAATGTGAGTTAGAGTGATAATACTAACAGTAGTGAGTATAGTAATTCTCATTCTATCGATCATATAAGCATAATATGGCTAATAATATGAGTTACATTGATAATAATAAGAGTAATGAGTATAGTAATTGTCGTGCTATCGATATTATAAGCATAATATTGTTAATAATATGAGTTAGATTGATAATAATACGAGTAATAAGTATAGTAATTGTCGTTCTATCGATCATTTAAGCATAATATGGCTAATAATATGAGTTAGGTTGATAATAATAAGATTAATATGTATAGTGATTGTCGTTCTATCGATCAAATTTGCATAATATGGTTAATAATATGAGTTAGATTGATAACAGTGAGTGTAATAAATATAGTAGTTGTCGTTCTGTCGATCATATAAGCATAATACGTCTAATAATATGAGTTAGGCTGATAATAATAAGAGTAATAGGTATAGTAAATGTCGTGCTACCGATCATATCTGCATGATATGGTTAATAATATGAGTTAGATTGATAATAGTGAGTGTAATAAATATAGTAATTGTCGTTCTATCGATCATATAAGCATAATATGGCTAATAATATGAGTTAGATTGATAATAATAAGAGTAATAAGTATAATAATTATAGTTCTATCGATCATTTAAGCATAATACGGCTAATAATATGAGTTAGATTGATAACAATAAGAGTAATAAGTATAGTAATTGTCGTTCTATCGATCATGTAAGCATAATATGGCTAATAATATGAGTTAGAGTGATAATACTAAGAGTAGTGAGTATAGTAATTCTCATTCTATCGATCATATAAGCATAATATGGCTAATAATATGAGTTAGATTGATAATAATAAGAGTAATGAGTTTAGTGATTGTCGTTCTATCGATCAAATTTGCATAATATGGTTAATAATATGAGTTAGATTGATAACAGTGAGTGTAATAAGTATAGTAATTGTCGTCCTGTCAATCATATAAGCATAATATGGCTAATAATATGAGTTAAATTGATAATAATAAGAGTAATAGGTACAGTAATTGTCGTTCTATCGATCATTTAAGCATAATATGGCTAATAATATGAGTTAGATTGATAATACTAAGAGTAGTGAGTATAGTAATTCTCGATCTATCGATCATATCTGCATAATATGGCTAATAATATGAGTTAGATTCATAATAGTAAGAGTGATAAGTATAGTAATTGTCGTTCTATCGATAATATAAGCATAATATGGCTAATAATATGAGTTAGATTGATAATACTAAGAGTAGTGAGTATAGTAATTCTCGTTCTATCGAACATATAAGCATAATATGGCTAATAATATGAGTTAGATTGATAACAATAAGAGTAATATGTATAGTAATTGTCGTTCTATCGATCATATAAGCATAATATGGCTAATAATATGAGTTAGAGTGATAATACTAAGAGTAGTGAGTATAGTAATTCTCATTCTATCGATCATATAAGCATAATATGGCTAATAATATGAGTTAGATTGATAATAATAAGAGTAATAAGTATAGTAATTGTCGTTCTATCGATCAAATTTGCATATTATGGTTAATAATATGAGTTAGATTGATAACAGTGAGTGTAATAAGTATAGTAATTGTCGTCCTGTCAATCATATAAGCATAATATGGCTAATAATATGAGTTAAATTGATTATAATAAGAGTAATAGGTACAGTAATTGTCGTTCTATCGATCATTTAAGCATAATATGGCTAATAATATGAGTTAGATTGATAATACTAAGAGTAGTGAGTATAGTAATTCTCGTTCTATCGATCATATAAGCATAATATGGCTAATAATATGAGTTAGATTGACAATACTAAGAGTAGTGAGTATAGTAATTCTCGTTCTATCGATCATATAAGCATAATATGGCTAACAATATGAGTTAGATTGATAACAATAAGAGTAATAAGTATAGTAATTGTCGTTCTATCGATCATATAAGCATAATATGGCTAATAATATGAGTTAGATTGATAATACTAAGAGTAGTGAGTATAGTAATTCTCGTTCTATCGATCATATAAGCATAATATGGCTAAAAATATGAGTTAGATTGATAACAATAAGAGTGATAAGTATAGTAATTGTCGTTCTATCGATCATATAAGCATAATATGGCTAATAATGTGAGTTAGAGTGATAATACTAACAGTAGTGAGTATAGTAATTCTCATTCTATCGATCATATAAGCATAATATGGCTAATAATATGAGTTACATTGATAATAATAAGAGTAATGAGTATAGTAATTGTCGTTCTATCGATATTATAAGCATAATATTGTTAATAATATGAGTTAGATTGATAATAATACGAGTAATAAGTATAGTAATTGTCGTTCTATCGATCATTTAAGCATAATATGGCTAATAATATGGGTTAGGTTGATAATAATAAGATTAATATGTATAGTGATTGTCGTTCTATCGATCAAATTTGCATAATATGGTTAATAATATGAGTTAGATTGATAACAGTGAGTGTAATAAGTATAGTAATTGTCGTCCTGTCAATCATATAAGCATAATATGGCTAATAATATGAGTTAAATTGATAATAATAAGAGTAATAGGTACAGTAAATGTCGTGCTATCGATCGTATCTGCATGATATGGTTAATAATATGAGTTAGATTGATAATAGTGAGTGTAATAAATATAGTAATTGTCGTTCTATCGATCATATAAGCATAATATGGCTAATAATATGAGTTAGATTGATAATAATAAGAGTAATAAGTATAATAATTATCGTTCTATCGATCATTTAAGCATAATATGGCTAATAATATGAGTTAGATTGATAACAATAAGAGTAATAAGTATAGTAATTGTCGTTCTATCGATCATGTAAGCATAATATGGCTAATAATATGAGTTAGAGTGATAATACTAAGAGTAGTGCGTATAGTAATTCTCATTCTATCGATCATTTAAGCATAATATGGCTAATAATATGAGTTAGATTGATAATACTAAGAGTAGTGAGTATAGTAATTCTCGATCTATCGATCATATCTGCATAATATGGCTAATAATATGAGTTAGATTCATAATAATAAGAGTGATAAGTATAGTAATTGTCGTTCTATCGATAATATAAGCATAATATGGCTAATAATATGAGTTAGATTGATAATACTAAGAGTAGTGAGTATAGTAATTCTCGTTCTATCGAACATATAAGCATAATATGGCTAATAATATGAGTTAGATTGATAACAATAAGAGTAATATGTATAGTAATTGTCGTTCTATCGATCATATAAGCATAATATGGCTAATAATATGAGTTAGAGTGATAATACTAAGAGTAGTGAGTATAGTAATTCTCATTCTATCGATCATATAAGCATAATATGGCTAATAATATGAGTTAGATTGATAATAATAAGAGTAATAAGTATAGTAATTGTCGTTCTATCGATCAAATTTGCATATTATGGTTAATAATATGAGTTAGATTGATAACAGTGAGTGTAATAAGTATAGTAATTGTCGTCCTGTCAATCATATAAGCATAATATGGCTAATAATATGAGTTAAATTGATTATAATAAGAGTAATAGGTACAGTAAATGTCGTGCTACCGATCATATCTGCATGATATGGTTAATAATATGAGTTAGATTGATAATAGTGAGTGTAATAAATATAGTAATTGTCGTTCTATCGATCATATAAGCATAATATGGCTAATAATATGAGTTAGATTGATAATAATAAGAGTAATAAGTATAATAATTATAGTTCTATCGATCATTTAAGCATAATACGGCTAATAATATGAGTTAGATTGATAACAATAAGAGTAATAAGTATAGTAATTGTCGTTCTATCGATCATGTAAGCATAATATGGCTAATAATATGAGTTAGAGTGATAATACTAAGAGTAGTGAGTATAGTAATTCTCATTCTATCGATCATATAAGCATAATATGGCTAATAATATGAGTTAGATTGATAATAATAAGAGTAATGAGTTTAGTGATTGTCGTTCTATCGATCAAATTTGCATAATATGGTTAATAATATGAGTTAGATTGATAACAGTGAGTGTAATAAGTATAGTAATTGTCGTCCTGTCAATCATATAAGCATAATATGGCTAATAATATGAGTTAAATTGATAATAATAAGAGTAATAGGTACAGTAATTGTCGTTCTATCGATCATTTAAGCATAATATGGCTAATAATATGAGTTAGATTGATAATACTAAGAGTAGTGAGTATAGTAATTCTCGATCTATCGATCATATCTGCATAATATGGCTAATAATATGAGTTAGATTCATAATAGTAAGAGTGATAAGTATAGTAATTGTCGTTCTATCGATAATATAAGCATAATATGGCTAATAATATGAGTTAGATTGATAATACTAAGAGTAGTGAGTATAGTAATTCTCGTTCTATCGAACATATAAGCATAATATGGCTAATAATATGAGTTAGATTGATAACAATAAGAGTAATATGTATAGTAATTGTCGTTCTATCGATCATATAAGCATAATATGGCTAATAATATGAGTTAGAGTGATAATACTAAGAGTAGTGAGTATAGTAATTCTCATTCTATCGATCATATAAGCATAATATGGCTAATAATATGAGTTAGATTGATAATAATAAGAGTAATAAGTATAGTAATTGTCGTTCTATCGATCAAATTTGCATATTATGGTTAATAATATGAGTTAGATTGATAACAGTGAGTGTAATAAGTATAGTAATTGTCGTCCTGTCAATCATATAAGCATAATATGGCTAATAATATGAGTTAAATTGATTATAATAAGAGTAATAGGTACAGTAATTGTCGTTCTATCGATCATTTAAGCATAATATGGCTAATAATATGAGTTAGATTGATAATACTAAGAGTAGTGAGTATAGTAATTCTCGTTCTATCGATCATATAAGCATAATATGGCTAATAATATGAGTTAGATTGACAATACTAAGAGTAGTGAGTATAGTAATTCTCGTTCTATCGATCATATAAGCATAATATGGCTAACAATATGAGTTAGATTGATAACAATAAGAGTAATAAGTATAGTAATTGTCGTTCTATCGATCATATAAGCATAATATGGCTAATAATATGAGTTAGATTGATAATACTAAGAGTAGTGAGTATAGTAATTCTCGTTCTATCGATCATATAAGCATAATATGGCTAAAAATATGAGTTAGATTGATAACAATAAGAGTGATAAGTATAGTAATTGTCGTTCTATCGATCATATAAGCATAATATGGCTAATAATGTGAGTTAGAGTGATAATACTAACAGTAGTGAGTATAGTAATTCTCATTCTATCGATCATATAAGCATAATATGGCTAATAATATGAGTTACATTGATAATAATAAGAGTAATGAGTATAGTAATTGTCGTTCTATCGATATTATAAGCATAATATTGTTAATAATATGAGTTAGATTGATAATAATACGAGTAATAAGTATAGTAATTGTCGTTCTATCGATCATTTAAGCATAATATGGCTAATAATATGGGTTAGGTTGATAATAATAAGATTAATATGTATAGTGATTGTCGTTCTATCGATCAAATTTGCATAATATGGTTAATAATATGAGTTAGATTGATAACAGTGAGTGTAATAAGTATAGTAATTGTCGTCCTGTCAATCATATAAGCATAATATGGCTAATAATATGAGTTAAATTGATAATAATAAGAGTAATAGGTACAGTAAATGTCGTGCTATCGATCGTATCTGCATGATATGGTTAATAATATGAGTTAGATTGATAATAGTGAGTGTAATAAATATAGTAATTGTCGTTCTATCGATCATATAAGCATAATATGGCTAATAATATGAGTTAGATTGATAATAATAAGAGTAATAAGTATAATAATTATCGTTCTATCGATCATTTAAGCATAATATGGCTAATAATATGAGTTAGATTGATAACAATAAGAGTAATAAGTATAGTAATTGTCGTTCTATCGATCATGTAAGCATAATATGGCTAATAATATGAGTTAGAGTGATAATACTAAGAGTAGTGAGTATAGTAATTCTCATTCTATCGATCATATAAGCATAATATGGCTAATAATATGAGTTAGATTGATAATAATAAGAGTAATGAGTTTAGTGATTGTCGTTCTATCGATCAAATTTGCATAATATGGTTAATAATATGAGTTAGATTGATAACAGTGAGTGTAATAAGTATAGTAATTGTCGTCCTGTCAATCATATAAGCATAATATGGCTAATAATATGAGCTAAATTGATAATAATAAGAGTAATAGGTACAGTAATTGTCGTTCTATCGATCATTTAAGCATAATATGGCTAATAATATGAGTTAGATTGATAATACTAAGAGTAGTGAGTATAGTAATTCTCGATCTATCGATCATATCTGCATAATATGGCTAATAATATGAGTTAGATTCATAATAATAAGAGTGATAAGTATAGTAATTGTCGTTCTATCGATAATATAAGCATAATATGGCTAATAATATGAGTTAGATTGATAATACTAAGAGTAGTGAGTATAGTAATTCTCGTTCTATCGAACATATAAGCATAATATGGCTAATAATATGAGTTAGATTGATAACAATAAGAGTAATATGTATAGTAATTGTCGTTCTATCGATCATATAAGCATAATATGGCTAATAATATGAGTTAGAGTGATAATACTAAGAGTAGTGAGTATAGTAATTCTCATTCTATCGATCATATAAGCATAATATGGCTAATAATATGAGTTAGATTGATAATAATAAGAGTAATAAGTATAGTAATTGTCGTTCTATCGATCAAATTTGCATAATATGGTTAATAATATGAGTTAGATTGATAACAGTGAGTGTAATAAGTATAGTAATGGTCGTTCTGTCGATCATATAAGCATAATATGGCTAATAATATGAGTTAGATTGATAATAATAAGAGTGATAAGTATAGTAATTGTCGTTCTATCGATCATTTAAGCATAATATGGCTAATAATACGAGTTAGATTGATAATAATAAGAATAATAAGTATAGTAATTGTCGTTCTATCGATCATATAAGCATAATATGGCTAATAATATGAGTTAGGTTGATAATAATAAGAGTAATAGGTATAGTAATTGTCGTTCTATCGATTATATAAGCATAATATGGCTAATAATATAACTTAGATTGATAATGGCAAGTGTAATAAGTATAGTAATTATCGATCTATCGATCATTTAAGCATAATATGGCTAATAATATGAGTTAGGCTGATAATAATAAGAGTAATAGGTGTAGTAAATGTCGTGCTATCGATCATTTCTGCATAATATGGTTAATAATATGAGTTAGATTGATAATAGTGAGTGTAATAAGTATAGTAAGTGTCGTTCTATCGATCACATTAGCATAGTATGGTTAATAATATGAGTCAGATTGATTATAATAAGAGTAATAAGTATAGTAATTGTCGT